>NW_011888865.1:3976844-4027449 GCF_000151845.1 Pteropus vampyrus
TTGGCATTTCTCATAAATTATTTTTACATGTATAATAATTATATTTCATAATTTATAACACATATGTGATTGTCCCATAAATTTAATACCAAAATACTTATGGGAATAACTCAATCCAGGATTTTTTAATCACAGGAAAAAATATACATGTAATTTATCCGCATTTTTTTGTTTTAGAGGCATATAAAAGATAACAATAAATATATATTAAGGTAAAATTTTGTGAAGAATGGAAATATAAACTCAAGAGGAACTAGAAACAATGTTAATTCTATGGATATTAATAAAAATTCATACTTGTATTTTTAAATGGTTCAGTGCTAAATATCGAATCGCTAGTTTTTAGATTTCACTGGTCACATTTAAATCAATGATGTTATGGTTTATTTTAAAATGTAAATACAATATAAAAGAAATTATATCTTTTATTACTATTCAACCTATAATTAAACATTTTAGATGACAACATAAAAATGTACAAAGACGTGCATGTATCCATTGTGTGTATAAAATTCTTTTAGATCAAAAGGATTTGAAAACCAATTAGATAGTGCTAGATTGGTGCAGTATGTCAATTTTAAGTAGCCAAATAATTATGAGGCAATTCGGAAGAGCAAAGAAAGACTCGTGAGCCAATAGGATAAGAAATCTAATGCTAGAGAATGAATCCACCTTATTTGTTGTTCTATTGCTTGAATAATGCCTAGCACATAGAATAAATATGTGTTGAATAAATGAATAGTTTATAGCAGAGTCCATGTTAATCTATATTGTTTCAGACTAAATCAAAGGGCATAATTATCTTATATCATTCTCTGCTGATTTTCTTCTTCAAAATAAGTTAAAACAGGCTAACTTCCACAACTATAATATAGCCTGCTTTTTCAATTTTTCTTTTGCAAGGCATTCACATTTACATTTTTAATTGTATGCAATAATATCAACAGACAAGTCTTTGCAATGTAATTATAATAACTTTTGGATTAATTCATTATAAACTTTTCTTCCTCACAGCAATTCTCTAGCTACTTTAAATTTACACACAAATAAAACTCTGCATCCCCTTTGGTTGTTTTCCCAAACTTATCTTAATTAGCACCAAAAAGCTTCCATACACATAACAACTAAATGTATATTATGCAGCTAATTAGCAATATCTTTATTCTTTTACTTTAAGAATTATTTCCTTAAATTTAAACAAATAAAGATGAACAAAACCTGATTAAATAAAGTTCATTTTATACTTGTAAAAGGTATATGTTTTTAATCTAAAGGTTTTAAAATTTACATAATACTCAGATTATTTATTTAAAATACCAAGAGAAAGAAAGCTATGATTTGATTGCAGTCCTGGTGGGGAAACCTAAAAAACCTTTAGGCACTTTCATTTTCCAGGGTATGACATGCCAAAGAAATATTCCATTATATTTCCTTAAATTCTAAGAAGACTTGCCTGACAATTGATCCTAGATTTATGTCCAGAACTCTTTCCATGAAACCTCATTGTTTCACTTCTAGATTTACAAAATTAGTGAAAATCATTTGTTTTTGGTGTGGATTCATAATATATAACACAAGAAGAAAGTCAAAGTATCTTTTCCTTCATCTCTTTAAAAATGGCTGATGATATCAAGCTTTGCTATTTAGCTACAATAATTCAGACAGAGTGGTATTGGTGGAGGAATAGACTCATAAATCAATGTAACAGAACACTTAGAAATAGGCCCACACAAATATGCCCAACATTTTTTTGACAGAACTGCAAAAGCAATTAATTCAATCAAAGAAGGATGGCCTTTTCAACAAATAATTACAGAGAATTGAACATCAATAGACATAAAAATGAACCTCAATCTAAACCTCATGTCTTATACAAAAACCAGTTCAAGATAACAGGCTTAGATGTGAAACATAAAACTATAACATCTTTAGGAAAAAACCAATAATATAAGAGAAAATCTTCAGTGTCTAGGGCTAGACAAAGAATTCCTAGATCTGACACCAAAACTATGATCCATAAAATGAAAATTGATAAACAGGAATTCATATAATTTAAAAGCTTTCGCTCTGTGAAAGCCCATGTGAAGAAAATGAAAAGACAATCTACAGACTGGGAGAAGTTTTTTGCAAATCACATATCTGATGGACTAGTATTTATAATATATGAAGAACTTTCAAAACTTAACAGTGAAAAAAATGCAATTAGAAAATGGTCAAAAGATATGACCAAATATTTCACTAAAGAGTATATGTAAATGACAAATAAGAACATGAAAAGACTTTCAATACCGTTAGCTAACAGAGAATTGCAAATTAAAAATATAATAAAATATCACTATATAGCTATCAAAATGTCTAAAATAAAAAAGACAACGACAATCATTCATACATTGCTGGTGGAAATGTAAAATGGTACATCCATTCTGGAAAATAGTTTAGCAGTTTCTTCAAAAATAAACTGAAAATAAACATTCCACTACCATACAACCCAATAACTACAAAAAAAAATGTGTTTACAAATTGTTAGAGCAAGTTTATTTGTCATACCCAGAAATGTCCTTCAGTGGGTGAATATTTAAATAAACTATGATACAGCTATGTCATGGAATACTACTAGGCAACAAAAAGGAACAAATCACTGAGGCATACTTCTTATATAAATCTCCAGAGAATTTATGCTGAGTGTTGAAAGACAATTTCCAAAAGTCATATATTGTATGGTCTCATTTATATAACATTCTTGAAATGACAAAACTTATAGAAATGGGGGAACAGATTTGTGATTGACAGGAGTTAGGGAAGAGAAAAGGAAGGGAAGTAGGTACAGCTATAAAAGGGCAATATGAGGGATCCTTGTGATGGAATTTCTGTTGACTGAGTGTATCAATGTCAATATCCTAATAGTAATGTTATACTATAGTTTTGCAAGATATTACCATTTTGGTGGAAACCAGGGAAAGAAAACAGGAGTTTTGTATTACTTTTTACAACTGCATATGACTTTACATTTATTACAAAATAAAGAATCTAATTTTTAAAGTCTATGAGCAAATAATAATCTTCAAAAAAAGTATGGCAAGGCCACGAAAAACATATAAGAAATATTGAGAAACAGTAAAAGACTAGAGGTATTAACACTACTAAACATTACTGAATGAAGCATAATATTCTTAATTAGATCCTACAACAGGAAAAAGGGCATTAGTGGAAAAACTGGTGAAATCCAAATAGACTGTAATTTAGTTAATGACATTAAACCAATGTTAATTTCTTACTTTTGACAAATATACCAGAAGTATATAAAATGTTAATATTAGGGGAGGCTGGGTGAGGACTATCTAGGAATTGTCTGTTCTACCTTTGCAATTTTTCTGTAAATTTAAAATTATTCTCAAATAGATTTTTTTTAAAATCTGTGGTTAAAAATTGTCCCCTAACAAATGTTTCTAGTCAAACATTAAACAGTTTATCCAGAGATACAAGGTACTCTATAATTTAGCTCCTGTCTCCTATCCGAACTTAATTCTTGATATTCGTTTATTGCCCTTGAACCTTTATTGGTACAGCCTTGCAGTTCTTCAAATGTATTCTTCTGGATCAACAATTTTATTTTTTTATATGGACTAGTCATTGTACCAAGAGAGGTTTTCTGTTTTTCCTATTCTTTCTACTTGAAAACAAACAAACAAACAAACAAACAAACAAAAAACTAGTTATCTCTTAAATATCCAACTCAGAGAAAAAAAAATAAAAAGAATTTTGTAAATTATTTCTTGACCATCTTCACAACAATCTTGATGACTCTTTTGCTTCTTTACCTTACACAGAAACAACACCATACTTTCATAAAACTAACACTTTATTACTACGGTTTTTTTCTCCATGGAACTTTGATGAAGCAGTAAAGTACTGTAGAGGGGAAAGCATGGGGTTTGGATTAATATACATCTAGATTTGAATTTCTATATTTTGCTATATTTTAACTCTGTAACCTGAAGCATAAATTTAACCCTGAGCCTCTATTCCTTCTTCTGCTAGGAAAAAGGGCTATTATTTTTACTTTGTAGATGTGATACATAATTAAATGAAAGAGAATACTTAAAGCATCTGGTAAGAAGCCTGACACAAAAACTCAATCATATTATTATTAGTAGTATTTATTATCACTTATAAATTTTATCATTATCATATGTTTTGTTTTTACAATGTCTTAGTATTGCTATGAAAATAATTTTGACATGGTGGATCCTCTGAAAGGGCCTTGGTGTCCATGGACATTCTTTAAAATATACTGAAATAAATCATTGTATAAAACAAGAAAATACTCTGTTGGTGTTTAGGATTTGATTAAGATTAGGATATGAATTTATTTTATGTCATAAGGTTTGTTTCTTAAACCATCGTTCCACGTGTGCCTTAGGTTCCATGGGATCAAGATCCAAAGACTGGGAAGTGGGATTCAGCTGAGATCCACAAAGCTCCCTGGTTACAATGAATTATGACTTAAGTCATCGTAATTATCCTGGGAAGTACTTAACCAATAAACGCATCGTAATTTATAGTCAGAACATTCACCTATATTTTCATTCATTTCCATAACTATGATTAAAATTAAGTCATTTAAAGAATGTTTATTATGTACTTATAATTTTCCAGACTATACAGAGATACAGAAATGAACAAAATGAGTCCTGTCTAGCTGTGGGCACCTAATTTTTGGGATTTGTGAATATGAGGATAGTCAAAAAAATTCCTAGAAAAATTATGACACTGCAAGGGAGATCTAAAAAAATGGAGAGACTTGGGGGTGAGAGGATAGGAAATAACTGACACCCATATGGGAAAGGACATGAAACGAGAACCACAGAGGGATAGTTGGATTGAGCAAAGGCTGTGTGTGAACATGTGACTTAAAATTAAGGCCAGGGAGGTATATAGTGCAAAGCAAGGAAGGGATGTGTTTGCTACATGTTATAAAAGATGTTTAATGCATTAATGTTGTGGGACAGAGCCTCAGGCAAGGACAAATAGAGACCCTCAGGACCGACTTGGTTAAAAACTATGATGATTGCTGTGCCACTGAGATTCACAGGGGGCAAATCATTTGGCATTTTCTAAACACAAGTTTTTATTTTTAACAATGTGATTGAAAAATTGTATATAAATTGTATCAAATGGGGGAAGGGCACCCAGCAAGCCACAAAACTTGAAATTCCAAATGATAAAATATAACAAATGCATAACAAATGATTGATCATAAATTGGAGCCTTGGGAATGGAATAGGGGGGAAACATATGACTGCTTTCTTCACTTAAATTCTTCATCCAGAGACTTTTCAAGAATTGACATCTACCTCAAACATGGTCTTTAAAACTACAGACAGAAAAAAAGCAAAACCAACAACCAAAAAAAAAAAAAAAAAAACCCTCACAGAACAGAGGAACAATGATACACAGGTATTAGTCACGGAAATATACACTTGTTTGATAGCTTATAGCATCACATTTTTCAGGTAAATTTAATTATCACTCAATTTATTAGCTCCACAGTTCAACTTAGCACACACACAAAACCCTATGGGAGAGTTTTACTGCAAACTGGCCTATTCTCTATGCACAACATTTTATTACAACTATGTCTTCATCTCTGAAGTCCAGAGAAATGCTGTCTGTCTCTGGAATAAAATACTCCATTTTCAAAAACAAGAAGAAAAATATTGATAAACTTCCAAAGGACTTTTTTGAGTTCCTCTGAAGAAAAGAAATGGTGGTATTTGGTATACTTGCACTTCATAAACCATGCAAGATAATTCAGTTTGAAACAACGCATAAGCACACACACATATGCATGAACACCATGGATGGCTGGAACTAATTATTTAACAGACTTGAATGGTGACGGATTTCAAATGCCATAGATAGGTGCTAACTTTTATTCCTCTTGGAACTGAAAGATAAAAATAATAAAAGGGAACCTCTACCTTTTTAAAAAATCTGAATCCTCCCTCTTGTGTCACCTCACTTGTTCTACCTGGCCCGTTTTAAGCAATCTGGGGCGTGTCGGAGACATATTGGGAGCTGTATCAAGATAGGGGCTATGCTGAGATAAGTGGAATGACAAAAACTAAGGCCATATGAGAAAGTAATGATGCTGAAGCAGAAAAGGATATCACATGGTATCAAACCCAAAGTGCCAATACCAAAAGGTCACACAGAGTATAGTTCCATTTATATAACATCCTTGAAATCACAAAATTATAGAAATGGAGAACAAATTAGTGGTTGCCAGAGGTCCGGGGTGTGGAAATAGTGAAGGAAGTGATACTGCTTTAAAAACGAAAGATGAGGGCTCCTTGTGGTGGAGGGGCCGCTGTGTATCTTGACTGTATTAATGTCTCTATCCTAGTCACGATTTGTACTATAGTTTTGCAAAATGTCACCACTGGAGGAAACTAGGTAACTAGTCCATGAGGTATCTTTGTATATTTCTTATAACTGCATGTGTGTCTGTAATTATCTCAAAATTAAAAGTTTATTTTAAAAAGTCCCTAATATCAGCATTCTGCTTTATTAAAAATAAATCGAAGACTTTAAATAACATCACATTAATCATAATAAACTCAACAAAAACAAAACATACATTTTAGGCAAACTGTCATAATTAAAACAAAAATTCAAAATCTTATTTGTTTCGAGTGCTCTCACTTCAAGGTGATTTTTACTTACATAACAATAAGAAGAACCTATGGATTTTTGAACTGTGCATGAGCTATCTTCTCCCCTAGGAAAGTTCTGGAAATATGGTGATAACATTTTTAAAGACATGTGGGCATAAAGCAAGTTCCTTAGCACATCCTGTCTTCTAAACCTCTTGGCTTAGATGCATGGCTTCTATTTCAAAATTTATCTATTTTTGGCTTGTTTTCCTAACTGTATTTAGGTTAAGAAAAACGTAAGATGCCAAAATTGGAGAACAATTAAGAATTCCAAAATATCACACTTTAAATAAAATCATAGCAAGGAACTGGAAGATTTTATTAAAATGTGCAAGTTACTTGCATCAGAGAAAGAGCTGGTGGATGTATTTAGCAAACCGGATATGCATTAATCTTGCCATTCAGGAACGTTAAAGTATACAGAAGAATCCTATTTTGGAGTTCTTACTTCTTAAAAAATACCAAAAAAAAAAAAAAAAAAAAAGAGAGATGCCGCTAATGCTAAAAACTGGATTTGTTGCCCCTGATTCCCACTTAAAGACAAGCTTCTTTTGCAATGAATACTGGTAGATTACCCCTTGGCAAACTACAATCCAAATTCATTAACTACTTTATTCACCAAAGATACAATGAATGTATTGATGTATATAATCACCAAATATATTTTTTGCAACAGTGAAACCTTTGTTTTTCATGTGTCCAGCTTCAATAAAATACATAGAACCAACAGAAATGAGTATCTAATAAAATCAACTGTTGTGCATTTTATAATAAATGTGCTCTTGTATTTTCATTGATCTATATATTTTAGCATAATCCAGATAATATCACTCTTCTGTTTAAAACTCTCCAAAATCTTCCTATCTCTATCAAGCTTACTGCACTTTTTCCCACCTCTCAGGAAGCTCTTCCCCTACATAGCCACTTATTTCACTCCTTCACTTCCTTGAAATCATCATTCTGAAGTTCCCTCCCCAGCGAGGCTTGCCCTAGGAATCTTATCTGATATTTGATCTAGCTAATCGTAGAGTAACAAACTTTAGAATTCATTTATTATTTTTATTGTCCCTCTTCACCACTAGAATACAAGCTCCAAAAAGTAGATTTTTTTTATCTATTTTTGCTCATTGCTCTATCTTCAGCACTTTTGTCATGACAAGGGCCTCTCATGCTATCTAGATGCTCACAAAATGTTAAATAAATGGAAAACCTTTTTCTTTTTGCCTTGCCATGTTTCCACAAACATTTGCTTAGTATTTACTCTGTTTGTGGCATCATGCTAGCACTGGAAGCAACGTGCTAAAAATAGCTGTTGCTCTCAGGGGTCTCACTGTGGAGGGATAGGCCGGAGATGGGTTGAGGGAAAAGTATTGAAAACAGACAATCGCAGTACTTAAGTCCAATATGGACCATATACCAGGCTTCTTCTTCTTGTTAAATCTTGGGATATAGAAACAAACATAACATAACATAGTCCTTAATATTCTCACACTTAGGGATCTAACTGTCTCACAAGGGGATAGTATAAAGAGAAGGAGCCAGGGGAAGAAACAACAAATAAAAGAAAAAAACAAAATGAAACAAAACTATAACCGTCATGTGCATTAAGATGAATGTAAAAAAATGAAGATTCTTGGAGTATGGAGGAAGGACCATCTAGATAGCATGAGAGGCCCTAAGAGTAACCCTTGAACTGGGTCTTAAAGAATTACCGATAATTTTGTAATAGTGCTTTGCAAATTGTAAAGCTAGAATAAGCTGTCAAGGGAAGCTGCAGAGACACTATTTTTGAACATTTAAACGGCTTCTTATTTGAATATGTCAGTCAGGGCGGCCATGTAGCACAAGTCTAAGTGGTGCATTTACATCAAAATCTATATAAAATCTTCCTTCTCCACCCTCTACTAGATCAGCGCAGTGCACGGCCTATGCCACTGACCATGTAACCTCATTCTGACAAAGTAATACTACTTTTCATGCTTAGAAGTTTTATAATTTATAAAACACACCCACATTTGTTATCTCATTAAAATCTTATTATATAGGTATTCAATATCACCGCTGCTTTTTTTAAAGACAAAGAACGGAGGTTGAAGATATTAATTTTTACTCACTCCCAAAGTTTTATAGCTAAAAATAAATGTAGAACTTCTGCTCCACTTTTGTGGAGCATCAAGTCATGGAGAGTCATCTGTTTAAATACTTGCAATGCTCATTTGTTTGTACATGCTATAAGGACAGGAACCGCACACACTCCTAGGACCATAATCCCTAGGACATTGTAAGTGGCTCATCTATTATAACAAAATGGAAAGCAAATGTATAGGTAGAATTTCAGGGGCCTTGGTGGATCGGTTAGTGAGAGAATTAAAATCTCAACTGATTTTCTCAGTGAAATATGAAGGAAGGTCATTATTGAGTGCAAAGAATCAGAGAGATATTACGAGTTTAAGAAGAAAGAAACAGGTGTGAAATAGTAATATAGTACAGTAGGAGAGTAAGTTGACCAACAAAATGTAGTTGTAGGATTGACAGGCAGTAAATTGGGGCTGCATAAGGTTTATGATACTACAGTGAAAACCAGTCACTATCATTGTGTGTTTTCTCTAGCTCTGTTCAGAAGCTCAGGTGAGGTGTTAGTAAGGAAAAAGTGGGATCAGTCAAGGTTGGAATTGTGCCAGTGAATTATGGTGGCAGAAATAATGTACAAGAGAAAATAAATCTATTCCAATGAGTGATTGTAAAGTTAAACTTGAAATATAGGCTGAATAAGCTGGTAATTAGATCTTTAAAAGGATAATGGAGATTAAAAGGTACGTAAGGTCAATGCATTGTAGGTCCTCATGGATTTAAATAATTATTGAAGTTGAGGGTGCTAGGGGAATACAATTAGAAAGACAGAAGGTAGGAGAGGTCCTGACAAATTAATAGGTACTAAATGCTATTTTTTAATGAATGAATATGCCACAGCTTTCTCTTAAATGCTGGAAGCTAGACTAAATGATCTCTTATTACCCTCTATGTTAAATTCCAAGAGAGATTTCTAAGGTAGGTTTCTCATTTCACTCAGGAAGAAAATATGGTTTATAATATTTTGATATGTTATTTTATCACAGATAGATTTTGAATGCAAAGGACACCCCCAAAGTCTCTAATATTGACATTTACATTCTGCAATATAAATAAAATTGAATTTCTTGGATTATTTTACATTTATACTTTTATTGTCTCTATTAAAGACTTCTTGCACTTGGGTTATAAGACTTTCCTTTTCTTTCCTCCTCTTAGTAACCAGGATTGGAGATTAGTGGTGAGGACAGAATAAAGACACATCATGTAAGGAAAGCTTATAGCATTTAGGAATATTTAACCTGAAACTAACAGGAAAAATATAGCTATAGGTCTTAATGTTTAAGAGCTTAGGCTCTGGGATCATAGACCTAGTTTTGAAATCCAGCTTTGCGAGTTGGGTGATTCACTTCCTTCTAAGAATCATTTTTCTCTTCTATAGAGCATAGCCAAGGAAGCTTTTTGTAAGGTTGATGAGAAAACAAATTTGACTACATGAACTTTAAGGTCCATACCAAATCTACAATTCTTTGATGCCACACATGGTTGGATGAAATATTCATGTTTTTGAGACCAGAAGTCTATTTATTTTTGTAGAAAGACATTGTCTTTCAAACAGAGATCTGCTTGATTCCTCAGTCTAGTCAGAGAGCTAAGAAGCACAAATAAATAACAAATGGGTTACATGCAATTGAGAACGCAAGGATTCAACCTCCCAAACTGGAAAACACTCTCGCAAACCAAAGGACTTAGGATACTACTGCCTTCTACGACAGTGGTGTTTTATGTGCTGGGAGCAGGACCAACATTTAGGAAAACTCTTACATAGGTGAAATCTATCTTTAGAGTATACTGACAAGTAACATTCCACAATTTTTAAAAATTATTTTACTGCCTTATAGTTTAAATATATTTAAAATAGCTTCATATTGTATATGTACAAAATTTATACTGTATACATATATATTTATATTTTAAATATGTAGATATACAAAATATACATTTATATTTTAAATGTATTTAAAATAAATAGATTTGAAACTGTTGCCAGAGCTTATTGAAAGATTCCTCATCATTGCATCAGAAGTTGAATGCACATCATTGTGTACTAAAGGCAAGTTATACATTCCCTAAGTGGAAGGAGTTGGGAAGAGCAGAAATGACTGGGGTCAGAAAGAACTACCTGTTTCTACCAGGTGACTTGGAGGAGATATGTAATTTGTGAGGTTAGGGTCAGGAGTCAAGATGTTATTTCCCATCTTGTACTTGATGGGTAAGAAAGACCAAACAAGTGTGATAAGGATGAATACATTGCAATTTAAGTCAAAGATACTTGAGTTCTGGAGTTGGTGACCTTAGATAACATATGCAGTCTCCTAATCTGTAATATGGGCATAATGATATCTATTTTATACAGACTTTGTGACTTTTACATAAAACACTGTGTTTAGTCTTGTGCCTGGCACTTAGAAGGTGGCCAATAGTGTATTAACAAGGGTAATGGCAGATGTCTTCAGTTACCACTTGCCAGGAATGTTATACAGAGGATCCAAGTGGTGTCTGAGTGTTTGATCTACATGATTGCCATGGGCATTCCTTCAGTTTAAATTTTGTCAGTCACCTACTTTACACTTGGCATTTTGCTAGGCATTGGGGCTAGAAAAATAAAACCCCTACTTCTCTATGTTTAGAAGCTTATAATCTAGTAGAGAAAGAAATAAGGAAACAGCAAGAAAGCACAATGTGCTATGAAATCATGAAGGACAGATACTAAAGGAGACTGGGAGCAGGAAGTGGCAGTCGCTGGATAAAAATTCCAGGGACGCACTACATGGAAGGGCTCATTGCAAGTTGAGGAAACAGTAAGTGAAAAGCGATAGCAACATGAGAAGCACAGCATGCCAGAATATTTTTAAAAATAGCATAGTTAAAAGAGAATATTATTCAGAATTCAGAGACCTGGTATCTGTGGCCTGACTGTGCCACAAATTTCTAAGGAACTAAGTGAATGTATACAATGCCACTCTGCCTCAATTTATTGATGTGTAAAGTCGGCTTTACAAGGTCTATCTCATGCCGTTGTTGTAATGCTTAAATGAGATAATATATTTTATTTTAGAAATATATCTATTTCTTTTTATACCCATTTTCAAACTAGCATAAATATAAGCTGACATCCTCTCTCCAGAACTCTAGCCATTATCTCTATCTCTTCCTTGCATCCAAATGGACCCCTGTCTCTAACTTATGCTCCACCATGCAGGTTAAAGGACCTTTACAAAATAAACACCAGATACAGTCACACTTCCACTTAAAAGTCCCAAATGACTTCCTATGGCCCCCAAACCAAACTATTAATGATGGGCTTACATGATTTGTCCCTTGACTGTCTCAATAAAGTCACTTTCATGACTTGTCTTCTCCCAGATTCTGTGCTCCAGCCACTCTGGCCTCTATTCAGTTCACACATATCTATGCCCCCTCCTACTCTTTGTATTTGGCATATTACCTCTACCTAGCACTTTGCTTCCTCCCACTTTGCCTATGTAATTTCTAGTCATTCTTCAACTCTTGTATCTAGTATACCACAGGCTTTATTCTTAATTCTTTTCCTTTGGTGTCCTTAGACTTTTCTAGTAGAATGAACTAATCTTAATTTTGAAAAAATATGAAGAATAGATTATTATATTCAGTTTCATTTTAATAACTAATTAACCTAAGTGAACTTGAAAGACAAACAGCAGTCCAGTGAGAAAATTAACACTCAGAGAAATGAAGGAATTTACCCAAGATCATCTATCTAATAAATAATAAAACTAGGACTCAAACCATAGCTACTGTATGTGATGTGATAGATGTGTTAGTTAACTCAATGGGAAGAATCCTTTCACAATGTATATGTACATCAAATCACTACATGTACATTTTAAATCTCTTATAATTTTAATTGTCAATTATACCTCAATATAGCTGGAAAGAAAATATAACCAATACATATAAAATGGTAGAGACTATAAAAAATGATTAAGACTTAAACAAAACAATTACTGTCTCTAAGCATAAAATAAAATTGTGAAACCAAAAGTTTACAATTTTAATGAAATATCTGCAAATTGAAACACATAAGTAATTAGTTATACATCTGTGTGTGTGTGTATATATATATACACTTATGTACATATACACACACCTACATACACAATATATGCACGCACATACATATATTACACATATGTACATACTTTATGCACACACATATTAAAACAGAAAAAAATTTTTAACTCAAAGTGCAAACATAAACTATAAAAATATTTTTACATTTTAGCAACAGAAAATTTTTATATAAAAATGCAAATATATTTTAATATGAATGTTATTTTGGGAACAGCAGTTCTTCTTGTAACGATGACTGGGACTTACAAAGATCTTTGATGACTTTGACATGTATTATTATTTCTTCTTAACAATTTAGAGCTGCTACAAACCCACCATATCTCAATCTACACTTTGATTCAAAACAGAAAGTGATGACTTGAGGATGACTTGGAATGAGTTGAGAGAGGGCTGGGATGAAAGATGTAAAAGGAGATGAGGAAGAGTGGATACAGGGCTAACCATTGTCGATACCTTCTTAGACTTGAGAGGGGATCAGTTGCAAGGGACTGAGACAAATACAGGACAAATAGTTTTTAAATGTGAATTTTCCCAGCCTCAAGACCACAAACTATTACACAGATCTATATACAACATAAGCATTCACACAGAGTATTTTCCCTTAAGGTTCCAGAGTGAATATATGAAATAATCAAGATTTCAAATGAAATCTGTCTGAGTTTGAAGTCTAAGATTTTTCACTATATTATCCTATAAAGATGACGCAGAGATACCTTGTAATTTGTCAAAATCTCACAGTAAATCCAAAGCAAGAGGAAGTACAAAATGGATATACTAGCCTCAGAATTCTTCCCTAGAGCCTTTTCATATACAATTTCCCAATAGATCCTAAAAAGCATAAGATATTTGAGAGAAAAATTTTAAATGCCCAAGGACTGCAGAATTATGGAGTTATGACAGACAATAGCAATCTCCGAGAAAAAAGGTACTTAGCCTAAGATCCATGAAGTTAGTTGTAAGAGCTTTAGGATGGCATAGAATTATTGAAACTGTACAAAATTTATTTTGTAAAATTACCATATTTCTGCAAAAAAAAATTTATAGATTTCGTGATATTCTTAAAAGGGACTATGATTGAAAATGTTAAAGAACTAGTGATACACACCACTGTTATTCAATATAACATTGGAGGTCCTAGAGAGTGCAATCAGACAAGAGAAAGATATAAAAGGTATCCAATTAGGAAAGAAAGAAGTCAAATTGTCACTATTTGCAGATGACATGATTCTCTATATAGAGAACCCTAAAGACTCCACAAGAACACTACTAGAAACAATAAGCAAATACAGTAAAGTCTCTGGATACAAAATCAACCTTCAAAAATCCATAGTGTTCCTATACTCTAATAAGGAAGTGTCAAAAAAAGAAGTGGAAAAAATAATTCCTCTTGCAATTGCAACAAAAAGAATAAAATACCTAGGAATAAATTTAACGAAATATGTGAAGGATCTATATAATAAAAACCTATATAATAAGACCCTATTAAAAGAAATTGAAAAAGATACAAAGAAATGGAAAGATATTCTATGTTCTTCGACTGGAAGATTAACATAGTTAAAATGAACATATTACCTAAAGCATTATACAGATTTAATACAATCCCTATCAAAATCCCATTGGCATTTTTTAAAGAAATAGAACAAAAAATCATCAGATTTGTATGGAAGCAAAAATGACCCCGAATTGCCAAGGCCATCCTGAGAAAAAAGAATGAGGCTGGAGGCATCACTCTGCCAGATTTCAAATAATACTACAAAGCGACAGTAATCAAAATGGTATGGTATTGGCAGAAAAACAAACACACGGACCAGTGGAACAGAATCGAGAATCCAGAAGTAAACCCATATTTATGTGGGCAAATAATTTTTGACAAAAAAAGTGAAAAACATACAGTGGAGAAAGGAAAGCTTCTTCAATAAATGGTGCTGGGAAAACTGGACGGCCACCTGCAAAAGAATGAAATTAGACTTGTCTATCACCACATAATCAAATTAACAAAATAGATTAAGGACCTGAATATAAGACCTGAAACAATAAAATGCATAGAAGAAAACATTGGAACTAAACTCAAGGACCTTGGACTTAAAGAGGATTTTATGAATCTGACCTCAAAGGTAAGGGAAGTAAAGGCTAAAATAAATGAATGGGACTACATCAAACTAAAAAGCATCTGCTCGGCAAAAGAAATCGTCAACAAGGTAAAGAGACAACCACCCAGATGGGAAAACATATTTGTAAGTAATGCCTCCAATAAGGGCTTAATATCCAAAATATACAAAGAACTCATACAACCCAAGAACAACAACAACAACAAAAAAAAACAAATGATCCAATCAAAAAGCGTGCAAAGGACCTGAACAGACACTTCTCCATAGAGGACATACAAATGGCCAACAAATATTTGAAAAGATGCTCAACATCACTAGCTATTAGGGAAATACAAATCAAAACCATCTCATACCTGTAAGAATAGCTATAATCAACAGGACAAGTAATAACAAATGCTGGAGAGGATACGGAGAAAAAGGAACCTTTATACACTGCTGGTGGGACTGCAAATTGGTACAGCCACTATAGAAAACAGTATGGAGGTTCCTCGAAAAACTAAGAATTGATCTACCATATGATCCAGTAATCCCTCTCCTGGGTATTTACACCAAAGACTTGAAAATCCGTATCCGAAAGGATATTTGCACACCAATGTTCATAGCAGTATTATTCATGGTGGCCAAGACATGGAAGCAACTGAAGTGTCCTACAATAGATGATTGGCTAAAGAAGCTGTGGTACATATATACAATGGAATATTACTCAGCCATAAGAAGAGATGAAATACTGCCATTATGACAACATGGATGGACCTTGAGATAATCATGCTAAGCGAAATAAGCTAGACAGAAAAAGTTGAAAATCACATGATATCACCTATACGTGGGATATAAACCTGAAAGCAACAAGTGAACAGGACAAACAAACAGAGACTCATGGACATGGACTATAGACTAGTGATTACCAGAGGGTAGAGAGTGGGGGAGGAGGGGGAAGGTAGACAAGGTAAAGTGGGTCAAATATAGGGAGGTAGAGGGAGGGTGAAGTGGGTAAAGGGGATCAAATATATGGTAGCTGAAGGAAACTGGACTTTGGGTGGTAAACACACAATAGCGTATACAGATGTTAAATTATAATGTACACCTGAAAATTATATAATTGTATTAACCACTTTTACCCCAATAATCTTAATTTTTTTTAAAAAAGCTAAAAAAATAGAACTAGTGATACAAAACAACTTTTATAGATGAAAAATTGGAAGCACAATAGAGAGCTGAAATGATTATGGCGGATCACACAGCTAGGTAGTGTAAAAACAGTTACTAGAACTTTGGCCTCTAACTTATTTCAATATATTTTCCCATATCATAGGGCTTCGTGTAATATCCCACACCATGAGTTTGCAAAATTAAAGCTGGTATCTACAGAAGATGGCACATAGGTATGAGAAAGTGAAGCCTTAGTGGCATTTAGCATCCTGGTGGACTCTAGGTCCCTCTCTGCTTTGCTTTTCAGAAGACTAATAAGAAAATCTGTGTTTAATTTTATGTGGTTCAGTTTGTAGAGAGAAACAATATCTTCTGTTTTATAAATTATGGTGCAAAGCTAACTGTGGCCATTTTCTTAGAAAACTCAATGACTTAGAACCTGCTAACCTCAGTAAACAAAGCCTCAGTGAGCTGTAATTAATGTTCACAGTACATCTGCTTAATTTTCCTAATGCATTAGTCTTTTTTTTTTCCTTTTACAACTCCCATAATTTTTCAATAGCTTTACTTTCAGTAATTTGCATTCAGGTTTCTTATTTTAATGTTATAGTGCAATGTTAATTTGGATGTTGTTTTCTGAGAATAGAGGGATAAAAAACAATTATAAAAAGATACATTTATCAAGATTTTCAGGCTAACACAGTTGTGGATTTTATAAAAATAACTTATAGGAGAGATGGATGACATTTATTATTATCAGTTCGTTGGTATCTAGTTGAGTATTTCTGTACTACAGAAAAATTGGCAAGGGCTGCGCTGCTGAAGAATGTTTCAGGTTGCCTACAGTAAGGATTAACCTTAACTGATTACTAAAAACAAGAACTTTACACGAAATTGCCCTTTCAGTCATGGTGGCATCCCAGTGCTGATGACTTGAACTTTGCAATGTACTTTCAAAGGGAACTGGGTATGACACACTTGAAAAAGCACAATGGTTCATCTTTCCTATTACCACCACCACCAGTAACAACGCTGTCACCAAAGCAGCAACATAAGTCACAGCATCTTGACCATTAATGGAGATTTACTATGAACAAGTCTGCTAAATGTACTGCTTACATTATTTTACTTAGGTTAATGCTATCACTCCACTTAATATCTACCTAATACTAATATCACTTCATAGATGTTTTCTTAGGTGAAGAAACTTGCATTTAAGGAGGTTAAATGACTTGCCCCTTCTCCATAACTAGTAAGGAACCAAATCTGTATTAGACCCCAAATTACTCTGATTCCAAAGTAGTTTTATTAACCAAGTTATTTTGTCTCCCATGTTGCTTATCTGATAGTAATAATGTATAGGTTAATGAATGTATTTTCCATACTGATTCAAAAAGGAAGAGAAGGAAGGAAGGAAGGAAGGAAGGAAGGAAGATGTCATAAATGTAAAAAAAATATAAGTGGGAAATCTATGATCAAAGGAGAAAAAATGAAGATAAAATGAATAGCAGATAAGAGTAGACTTTTGTTGCAATGGCACTTTGGACAAAAGAAGGAAAAATAGATCTGTAAATGGTACTAGCAAGTGAGTGTCTGTAGAGGGAATAGGAATTTAACATGTTGGTTCACATTCTTTAGGTCAGAGCATTCAGATCCAATCCAGTGAGCTCTGGCATCAAGTTATCATGATCAGAATCTGGACCATTTAAGCTAACACTTAAAAACTAAACACTAAAAAGTGGGAACCTTTTTAGTACGATCCATGATAAGAGGAAAAAATACAATTACCTTATAATTCTACCTTGAGAGCATGTATAATTTTGTCTCTAGGACAAAACCTAAAAAAAATGCAAAAGCTACTGCTACACAGAAGCTTTTGACAACCCATACTCTATAATAAAAAAGAGGAAATGCATAGAAGATATGCACTCAAAGCGTGCACAAAACTGAACATAATTTGAAGATGCTACAGAGACCAAAAATTAACATTTTTAAAAGCCTCAACACATCATCACTGCAGCCAGCCCGAACGGTCAAAGAGCAAAACAGTGATATTCAAGATCAACATAAAGAAATCATTCCATGCTGTCTGAATAATTTCATAAATTTACTGGGTGCTCTATTATTAGCCAAAATGCTAACTTTGTTTGCCATTACAGATGGTGGAGGATTTGTAGTTTGCATAAAATCAACATTCCATAAGTCCTGAAAAAAAACATATGTTTGCAGATGATTACCCAAAGATAGCACTAGAACATTCGTTATTCATTAGTTGCATCATTACAAATTTAATGTGACCCATTCTCCATATTTCGCTGAATCTAAGCAAACCAAGTTGACATGTGCAGTTTTGTTTCCCTTTTCAGTTCAGATGAGATCAGTCATTGGGATGGCATGTTAACTCACCTTATGTGAGAGTTTTGTGCTATGATAAATGACCAATGTTGGAAGTAAAACAGACATGCATTATTTTCCCATATTTGTCAGTAGCTTTTGTAGCAGAAACTATTTAGGCTCTCCTCATCCATGTTCCTGCTATGGCTCACAGAGAACAAATGCCCAGGAGTGCTTCTCTCCTCTGGGGAATATTAAAAGGAAACTTTCATATTTGTCTCTAACTCCTCTTTTATTTTTAAAACTAGCACCAGAGAAAAGAGGGTTGAACTCTCTGTGTGACACTTGAATAAAACTGATTTATGGATTTCTGCATTGCACTTTATGGGCATCATATTTTGGTCAGGATGCTGGTGGAGAAGAGAGTAAATAATGAAAATCAGACACCAAAACCTCATTAATCAACAACTCAATATATTCTGAAGTGCTGTCAAATCTTTACTATTACAGCAGAATTACCCCAAACTACTTTTAGGCAGGAATCCTTTTGCTTCGTGTTGCAACAACAGCTATAAAGTGAAAGTTGCTCATCAACTCATGTCAACATCCTTTTTGTAATTAAGCGTTTAGCCAAATGTTATTTCTACTGAGAAATGGCTTTTACACCCCAAGCCTAAATAGAATGTCCCCTCCTCTGTGATACTTTAACAATGTTAACCCTTTTATAGCACTTACGCAGCCTGCCAGAGGATTCTTGAAATTATTTAAGTATGTGCCTTGCTCAATGACTAGAGTGTGACTATCTAGTGAGTAGAAGTTGATAGTGATTTGTGTGACCTCTCAATCCTTACAGAGCACACCAGATGTGATGGTATGGACAGATTTAAATCTGTAAGGCTATATGTTTTTAAATTCCACTTCAAGAAAGACAGTGGTCAGCATCAGTAAATCAAGTCTTCCGCTGAAGAGATTCACTAGCATAGTCACATAAGGCGTCATTAAAAACATGCATATACATGTATATGTGTGCATACATCACACACACATACACACACACACACACACACACACACACACACACACAGAGCACTCCAGGCATCTTCCCTTATCTTTTCACAATTGTTACTAGTAACTTAACCTCTATTTCTTAATAAAAAATTTAGCCTGTCTAAGGAAAGGAAATTGCAAAGGTCATGGATTATTTTTGTAATGTACAGTATCACAACATATTGTATAGAAAACAATTTGTGTTACTGGTCAACAGTGCTTGCACATCATAAAAGCAATAAAAAAGTTTGCTGAACTGGTCTGAATTTAGCTTAGAAGTTGTTGCCTAAATTCATTTTTCTTGTAGATGAGGCTGCTTCTTCCACTTTGCTTCAATTACTCTTGAACGCCTGGTCTGGCTCTGCCCGCTTCTTGCAACCAGAATGCCCACTGCAGGTGCTCAGGTGACCTTCATCCAGTCATTCTTCACCAAGGCCGGTTTATAGAGAGACCAGTACCGTGTTAAGGATCATAGCTTGCTGCTTATGTTAATCAATGGATGCACACAAAACACAATATTACATGGTTCAGTTGAGAACACACAGATGTTGGTGTCAAAAGATTTGGGTTTAAATGGTATTCCATAACTTAATATTTATTTGAACTTGGATCCATCCCTTAGCTTATCTAAACTTCAAATCCTTTATTGGTCAAATAAGAACAATTCTAAAATTTTATAAATTCACTTAAGATTGCTATGTTATATAATTTTTAAATGTAATTATCATACAATAGTCAATGATATCAGATCACACAATTTAACATGTATAGACAGATACCTCCTTTATTTTGTTTCCCTTCACTGTGAGATTACTCATGATATCATTTTAAGTGCCCCTCTAAGGAAATGTGTTGCCTGCTTATTTTATTGTGCTTCTCCCTGCCACTCAGTGCTTATGACTAAAAATAAATCAATGGGTGTTTGTTGGCAGTATTTGGGAGGCATGTTCCTTAGATAATATTTAGAGGTAGTTATTCATGGACAAACAAAGTTTTCTGGATATGAGTCTGCCCTCATGTGGCTGTCTCAGAGCCTTATTCTTTATCAGGCAATTGTCAGTTCATTTGTTTTTCCTGAAGCTATTAAGTAGCACACGGACACAGATCACACTGCCTTTTCCCAGTATATGTGTTAAGTACTTTGGAGGGTATTCATTGAACTTTACATTAGAAGAGCTTCCTGAATGGATAAAAATTATTTGCTTGAAAAGAGCTTCATGAGCTCTCATTAAAACTTTGAGTGTAACTACACAGACCATTTTCGAAGAATACCAGGTAGCACCTGGCTGTTCTCACCTGAGTCTACCATTAGCTAACAATGAGATTTAAGGAGCATGTCATTAACCTCACTACTTTCATTTTTTTCTCTTGAAATAGAAGGCATGATATATTTGTAACTGAGAGCTTCCTTGCTTCTAAAAGTGATCTAATGTGGACTATAATAGAAGGAGAAAATTGCTGAAATTGAACAATCAAAATACAGTTGGAAGGAAAGAGAATTAAAGGTATCAATCATCTAAGAAAAAATATGCTGTATTTTAAATTTATTTTTGCACTTGGATCCCTGGAAGTTTAGGGGAAAAAAATCATTCTGTTACTATTATTTATAGGTTATATGTTATATATATATATATATATATATATATATATATATATATATATATACACACACACACACACACACATATATATGTACATACATGTAGATATATATATTTACTTATATATAAATATGCCATGTATACATAACAAAATATATAACATATATTTTATATTTATATATGTTATATGCATGGAAAATATGATTTTCCATGTAGACATACATGGAAAATATGATTTTCCATGTAGACATACATGGAAAATAGTGTTTCCATGTATGACTGTATATATTTTTATATGGAAAATAAGTTATTTTCCTAAAGTTTATTCCAATAAGAATTTTTCATGCTGATGTTCCTTAATATAAGGACTTTCAACAAGATTAATATTATCTCTAATGATAGTCTTACAGAAATTATTAACAATTTTTAAAAATATTTTGAGGATGTGGTGTTTGCTAGCCAATGTGTAATCCTTTGAATATATTATATATGGTCATTTAAATATCTCTAAAAAGTAGATATTATCAACTTCCTTTCTAGAGAGGATGAAACCAGTATTTAGAGAAGTGATTTCCTTATGGTCAGTGACCTGTATAATGTAAAGCTATTATCATGTGGCTATTTCCATACATCTGAACATAACTCAGTAGACATGCTTCTTTTGAGAAGTCAAGCTAATGAGGAACATATTGACTCAAGAGATTTGGTACATGATACCACGTTCTACCTTTAGAGGAATAAAAGGATAAAATGCTCTTAAATATATCATCCTAAAGTAAAGATTTCTCCCACTCAGTTTTTCACAGGGAAGTGAAATGGGATAATAGTAGCCATCTACACATAAACTTTTGATGAGATTTTTTGAATGAGGATATTTTAAATGGTTGGTAGAAAGAGAAAGTATATTTTTACTACCAGATATAAGTAGCAAGACTGGCACTATCAATAACACCAAAAAGTCAATCATATTCTCTCCTAGATGACTACCCACAGGTGAATTTAAAGAGAATGAACTTGAAGAATTCTCAAATCCCTTCCAACTTTAACATTCTGCCATATAGGATAGTCTATATAGAAAGAGTAAGCCTGTGTTTGACTCCATTGACAATAAAGAATTCCCCAGTGCAACCTTGTTCCACTTTGACCCGAAATCACCAAAGTTTAACTACTAGACTTTTGGACCTGACCATGGCTCTAATCTGTACACAATGCTCAGTGAATAAAAGATAAGCAGATCCACATGTTAATACTGCTTTCTCCTCTGCAAAATAAACTCAATTGAGAAACATTGTTCATGAGGCAGGTTCATTCAATACAATTAAAATTCAAACAAAGCCCAGGAAAATATGGAAATCGAAGCTGGCCTTCAGCACAACTCCTCCTTCAACCAGTTAGCTGTGCTTTTCTTATTTCCAATATGTGAAATAAAAATATTTTTACCATTTATCAGATACCTATCACATGCCCAGTTTTTGAAACACATCACTCATCCTCCCAAAAATCTTGCAATAGAATAATGAGAATTTCCGCTTACAAAGAGGAAGCTGAAGCTGATTGGTCCAGGTTAAAAAAAAAATGCTCATTGCAGACCCAGGATTCCAGTCCAAGTCTTTCTTATTCTGGCTTGAACTCTTTAAGATAACAATGTGCTTTCTCTAATAAGCACTGTGTCTGATTCATAGTTGCTACTTGGTATTCGTTGAAGACTCACTACAGAAATTCTGTAGAAGGAAAAGAGAGAGAAGAAAATCTACAGAAGACTTAGTTTTTTAATTCCTTAAGAAGAAAGGACATAACTGATATAAATTTTTAGGTGAAAGTCCAAGTGGATGTTCAGGGGTAGCACTGTTTCTATTCCTTACCACCTCTCTGCCCAGTTCTTCTCTCCTATTCTTCCAGTTGTATATCCAGTGTGTTAAACATAGTAAACTTTTTATATGTAACTTCAGGCAAAGTTACTTAACCTCTCTGCCTAATTTTCTCATTTGTAAAATAGGACTAATAATATTCATCTACATCACAAAGTTGTTGCATGGATGAAGTAAATCAGTTAGTCCACTATAGCAACCAGCACAAGAAATGGTTATATAGACTTATATAGTAACTATTCAATAAATGCTAGCTATTCTTGTTGGCTTTGTCAATATACATTTGTTGAATGAATAAATGAATGAAACCTATGGGAAGGTCACATGGAATATCTGTAGATGAAATAGTTGCCCTTAACACTAATAAGCACATGTGTACCATTTCCAGTCCCTAGACTGGAGACTTGCCCCTCAGAAATGAAGCACTTATTAGTGATTATGTTATCAGTGATACAACAATATGTGATATGTGCTGCAGCCAGGACTGTTAGTCACTGCTCTTCTCCAACATCATCTCAGCACAACTGCACTTCACAGCATTTACTGGCCATAATATCCCTGCGCCTTCAACCATTAATTCATTCACTTAAAAAGTTCATCTATTAATTTTAATATTAATTTGTTCAAATTTTTTTGCATTTATTCTATCACTTATTAAACATTTATCTATCATGTATCCTAAGCACCATGGAAAGCACTAGAATACGAAAATAAGGGGCATTTAGTATTGTGAAACAACTGTAGTACAAGACAATGCGATACAGAATAGACAGGAGAGGCTAATCCAAAGCATGGTGGTGGGGAATAGTGGGAAGATATGAGACTATAGGATTACATAAAAAGGTTTCCTAAAAGAGTACCTGACTTTTGAAGGATAAGAATAACAATAATTTTTATAATGATTTTAGAATTATTGTGAAGATAGTACCCACTTTCTCCTATTGTTAACATCTTACTTTAGTGTGGTTCATTTGTGACAAATAATGAATCAATATGAATATATTACTATTAAGTCTATACTCAGATTTCTTTACTTTTTGCCTAGTTTCTTTTTACTTTTCTAGAATCCCACCTAAGATACCACATTATATTTAGTTACTGTATCTCTTTAGGCTCCTGAAGACTGATTGATTCTCAGATTTTTTGTTTTTGATTATCTGGGCATTTTTGAGGGGTACTAATCTGCTATTTTGTAGCATGTCCTTCAATTTGGATTTGTCCAATATTTTTCTCATGATTAGAGTGGGGTTATGTGTTTTGGGGGGAAGACCACCAAAGAAAGTGCCATTGTGTCAAGGGTACGTACTATCAATATTGGTTATCACTTTTTTATGTTAAACTTGATTACTTGCCTGAGATAATCAAGTTTAACATAATCTAACAAGTTTAATAGGTTTGTCTACTATAAAGTTACTCTCTTCTACTCTTCCATACTATCTAGGCTTAGTGCAAAACAAAACAAAACATTTTTAAAAACTTTACCTTTCATCTCAAATACTTACTAAATTTCAGAGTGGGATTATTTATGATCCTGGAACCTGCAGTTTTTGGGTTTTGGTGGTTTTTTTGCTATAAAATAGGGTGATGAATTGGTGATCTTTGGTTTAATTATTCATATGATTTAATGAAAGACTGCACTGCATGAAAGAAGTGACATAAAACTCCTCTTATTGCAGTTTTCTTCGCACACACGCACACATGCACACACACACACACACACACAGAGCTCTGTTTTATGGGCTGCAGCTGCAGCAACCTTAGGACGTGCCTCATAATCTCATCAGTATGAAATCTGGGCAGAGAGGGGATGGCATGCAGCTGTGCATGGTTTATGGAAGGAGGTAAGCAAAAGTATTAACAATTGTTAATTCTTCAGTTTCAATGTGCTGAATATACACTGTCATTTGATTTAACCCTAATAATAACTCTGTGAGGTAGGCAATACTGGTCCTATTTTATAGCAGAGTTGTGTAAGTCTCAGATCATACCAGATGGTAAGTGGCAGAACTAGAATTTAAACCCAGGTGTTTAGAGTCCCAATCTCATGTTTATAGAACTAAAATATATTTTGAGCAGAGAGCTAACTTTAATAATATATTCCATCCTTTTTACCACCACAGAAACTGCAGAGCATACTCGCTTGCAGAAAACATTCTTAAGCTGAGTCTTTCCTGTGAGCGGAGAAATAATAGAGATCCATATTAAGAATATGAAACAGAGGATAATTTGGTAATAAGCTATTGGAATTATAAAAGATTAGTAAACGTCAGTGGTTAGAAAAACATCTAATTATAATGCTATTAGCTGGAGGAGTAAAACCAAACCAAAATAGGGCCATGATGGTTCTCTTTCAAGGGGACTAGAAGATAGCCAGCTTCCTTAAAGACCTCAAGATAATTTGCCTCCATGGCATAAACACAGAACTGTAGGCAGCATCAATCCCAGCTCCAGACACCAGTCTAATTTTTGATGGATTACTAATTCATTTCAACTGGGAGGTCATTTATTACAAACTGTCCTATGTTGAAATTGTAAGTCCAACACACATTTATGCAGTAACTACTATGTGCCGAGCACCGTCCTAAGGGCCTTCAAAGTCATTATCTCACTTAATTCTCAAATATCCCTGTCTTGTAGTAATGACGGATCCCATTTGATAGAAAAAGAAACTGAGGCTTAGTGAGGATAAGTGCTTTCTGACAGTGGCAGAACTAAGATTCAAATTCAGGATATTCTTTCTACTGAAACTATTCCCCTTCTGAAGTACTGTGCAAGTCCCCATGAAGAAAGAATTGCCTCATCTCACCATCTAAATTTCATGTCATGCTTATTTTTATACAACCTCAATAGTCTATAAGTGGATGTGTTATTAGAATAATCTGATACTCAATATTTTGAAGTTAATAAAATCAGATTTAAATGTCTATACTAAAAAATAACTGAAATGAACAAGATTCAGCAGATTTTTGCAGTCCTGACAAAAAGAAAAAGCTCCTTAAAGTTCTTCATGAGCCTTCGGCTTCCCTCAATATCACAAAGAGAAAGAACAATATTCGGAAAAGTAGACAGGGAAAAACAACATCAATATCACCCCATCACCTTCACAGGTCTCTTTAAAAGTCGCCCATGGCCAAGGTTCCTGCTGTTGGTTCACTGAACTGGTAATATATTGGCTAACTTCATCTTTAATCCCAAACTTCTGCTTTCTTGATTCAGTTCAAAACAGCTTCTAGGAGCTGGGGCTGGGAGAGCTGATTCTATGCAAGGTTGTGGCATTCTTAGGTATTTTAATTCATAGAAACTCTTAATTGCAAAACTCTCTACCATTTTGAGCAGACAGTTTTCAAGCGCTGGCAATCTGTACTGAGAACTGCAGCTCAAATTCCTGTGTATGCTTGAAAAAAGAGAGACAGAGATGCTAAAGGGGAAAAATCACGTGGAGACGGCCAGTGCAGCTAAGGATTATAAGCTTTAGAATTGGAAATAATTTAGCTGAATTCTAGGTTTTTCATCATTTAAGCATTTCATTTAAATTCTCAGAGTCTCCATTTCTTTACCTATAATGGGAATTATAATGCCTTTCTCACAATGTTGTTCATCTTTAAGTCATTCATCCATTCAAAAATATGTAATGAGTGGATATTACATACCAGGGTCTCTTTTAGGCATTTGGAGATACAGCTGTGACTATATTGGACACAGCTGATTCTGCTGAAGTTGGGGGAGGGGCAGATAATAAACAACAACAAAAAGAAAACACATGAGAATTTGAGATAATAATAAATGTTCTTAAGAAAATAAAGTAGTAATGTGGTAGAAAGGGTCTTGAGGGTTTGGTTTAGATTGAGTATGGCCTGGCATAGGTGTAGTGATATTGAGAAGACTACCTGAGAGATGTAAATAAAGACAGGCTGTATGCATTAAAAGGCAGATGCCATATCATATTTTTCCCTGGTATACCACATAAGACCTGGTTTGCGGCAGGTATTCCATATTTTTTTTTTAAATGAACATGGGCTTGGCTCCCATAAATGCTCTCTTCATGATTTTTCTTTCTATTCCTCTGAAAGCCAGTTTTCATGACCTGAAGCATTCAATTTACACTACATAAGCTAAACAAAATTTCAAGCATTCTGATATTACAGAACCTTTACTCCATAGTCACCATTCACCAACTATTTAAATATGATCCATCACAAACTAGGAACTATGCAAAATTTAAAAAAGAAAAAGACAAAGTCTGGCCAGAGAGACAAAATGTGTTCAATCAGAACTACAATAGAAGACAGTGCCTTAAAAGGTCCCTAAGTACGGTATGAAATGCTTTTAGTATGATGAGCCCCTTCAGGAGGGTTGAAGAGGTATGTTTTGAACTGAGTTAGGAAGATTTAAAAATGAAAATATAGGAGCAACTGCTTTTCGGTTTAAAATTAAATTCCCAGAAACTTTATTCAGTACTTCTCAAACATTACGATGCATCAGAATGCTTAAAACACAGATTAGTGACCTGTGCCCTCAGAGTTTCTGATTCACTGAGTCTGGGTTAGGGCACAAGAATGTGTGTTTCTGACAAGTTCTCAAGTGATTCTTCACATGAATGTTTCCAGGTATATCTCTCAAATAGTGATGCATGATGTACCCAGATGATATCAGTGCAGATAACGTCTCTGCTCTTTTATGGCTCATGAACAAAATAGAAGTAAGGGGTATGGATGTCTCTGTGTGTGTGTGTGTGTGTGTGTGTGTGTGTGTGTGTGTGTGTGTGTGTGTGTGTTTATTGTGTGAGTAGATGCAGAATATTGGAATCAAGTTGGAGAATGGTTCATGCTATACTACCAGGGATAAACGTTCTCCCTTTCATATCTCTCTGTTTCCTATTTCATACAACATGATCCCACCCACTCTTCCCCCTTCCAGTTCTCAGACTCATTCTACTTATCACAATATTAAAAAAGTAGACTGTTGCTATTAAATTGAGATTAAGAGCCACTGGTATCATGAGAAATTCTCCAGTCTCAAGGTAATACAGATTAATGTGTAACTCTAGTCCCAGACACATCTGGATGTTTTCTGGACCAGCCATACAGGCTTTATCAGTTTCTGGATGCTCTTTTACCTTAGGGTAGTTTCCTTAATAAATTTTAAAATATTAACTTTAAGCTTGTCCATCTCATACAAAGTGTCTTTCTTTTCACTCCCATGATACTCATTGAAACATTATACAAGTAAGGACTCAGGCAGCTAGACCTGCCATGCTAAAGATACTAAAAAGCGTGTGCTGAATGGGCTCCCAACTATGCCATCACCACTTTAAAACATACCCCAGCCTGTCTTTGACTTCAGAATTCTCATATCACAAATAATTATAATACTCTACCAATTAAGGAAGCATCCTATTTCAATGTTAAATTAATTTTTAATTTAATGGTTCCAAATAATAGAATTCTGGTTTTCAATTGACATAGACCTTACTAAACACAAAATACTAGCAGACATGTGCACTTATATCACCATATCACTTTTTTAGCTCAAAGCTCTCAAGATCAAAGTAACAAAAAAAAATTGTATTCTGTTCTAATATATTATATCAATGATATTGAAAAATCAGTGTGTTCTCCTTTATTCAGCTTTAATTGTTGTTTGTATAACTGGAAAGAACAAATTTAATAGCCTGGACTATAAGCTTGAAATTTACAAATCAAGCCTTATAACCTAATATTGAGCCCTAACACTCTGCTTATAAATTATCTTCTACATCTTGGCCCATTCCTGATTTATAGTAGATTCCTCAATAACCAGAACTGGCTGTTCTACAGATGACCATCTCAAATGACAAGAAATCAAATCAGTTCTACGTCATGATTAGGCAAGTCTTTCACCAAGAAAGGTTAATTTCTTCTTGATGTCTTTTTTTTTTTAGCTAGAAATCTATAAGATGTTGGCAAGAGAAACTGAAAGCTAAAAAACAACCAACTGTAGTGAAAATGTAATCTAGAAAGTCTTATTTATGTTATATAGACCTCCATCTTCCCTTTTACATCTTGTGATATAAGAATGTGTGAAATACTGGGATATGAGAAAAAGGAAAATGAACAATACTTTGTTTCTCTGAAAAATCACCATTTGCGTCCTTGACTGCCAGGGAAAAACTGAAGTTCTCTTCAAATGACAGCATTCTGACTGAATCTGTATTGTTGGCTGACAATGAACTGTGAGCTCAGTACCTGAGATGGACATGAACTTATGTTCAGAAGTTTCTGAGTGTGGCAACAAGAGACAAGTGTAGAAAGGAAAATGAAGACCAAATGCTGAATACTTCATCAACAGTGAAAATATGAGACAAAAGTAATGCAGAAGTAAAGAATGTAGAGTCAATAAAATTACAAAAGAGCAATGTGATAGCATCTGAATAATGATCTAGAAGTTATTTACACCTAAAAGATGCACCATACTTATTTGAAAAGGTGTCCATGATACATTGTTACTGTTGTTGGTTTTTTAAATTAAGTTATAAAAGGTGAACAGAACTGAATTTTTCTTAAAAATATTACTTAAAAACTATGGAGAAAGAAAGGGAAGGAGGAAAAGAAACTGATTTTGAAAACTTACAGAGAAAAGGTAGAAAATTACACATAAAACTGCCAACAGTTGCTACCTCCATGAGTGGAATTGGAGGGTCAGAGTTTCATAGCTACTTTTTATACTTCTGTAGCATTTGAATTTGGAGTACTGAATATAGCATGATGTAATGGAAAGAATTTTTAAAATTAGAAATGCCTAAAATAAAATTTTGTCTTAGTCACAATGTAATCTTATAAAATTATTTTCTTTGTACTTTAGTTTCCTTGGTTCCTATAAAATGACAATCATTATATCTGCATTACAAGTCAACAGGAGATCAAATGAGATCATACATATGAAAATACTATACACCTGATTGTCATTCAATGTGAGAGATCTGTCATTTCTCATAGTCTCAGCCCCTCTTGGAAGAAAGGAAGAGGAATACAGAAAGAATACATTCTTTCTTGCCCTGTGAATTGCATACAATTTTAAAAAAGAGAAACCCACAAGGTAGTATAGAAGGTCATCTAGGAAAATTAATTTTTATGACTATTTAAATTTTTTCTCACAATAGCTCATATACTTCAATATACTATTGAAGCTATGTGACATTAGTAGCCCATGTGACAAAATAGAAGTGTTGAAACAAAGAATGGCCAAGTGACTGTATATGGGACATCTATGTATTCAGAATTTTGACAAGTGCTATGAAAGACATCAAACAAATGTGTCATCCTTTACTACAAGAAGCTTCTACTCTCATTAATGATAACATCCATGTAACACCTTACTGCAACAGAATTTTTATTAGCTAATTTTTAACAATTCAAAAACCAGAATTAAACTACTATACTTTTTGGCTAATATCTCACATAACCAAAGTGTCTAGTGGCATTAAATAAACACATAATATAATGTTATGTACTAAAATTTAAAAGTGCCTCGGTATATCTCTAATGAAATTTTTTCTCATCGAAACGTTATGGGATTTATAACATAAACAAACCTAAGAAGTTAATGAGGGAAGAAAAGCTACAAATTATTTTATAGAAGCACTGTTAAAATGTTTTTTGGTTACTGTGTCAGTATAGTATTTTTTGACGAATAATTCAATGCCATGTGGAAATAATCAGTGACGTATAAGAAATTCAGATATGTTAACCCATACATACTTAGTGAGAAAGCTGACAAAAAACTCAAGTTTCCTTAATAATTAGTGATTTGTTCCTAAGAGTCTGACATAATTTGATAGCAGGTAATGTTCATAGTGAAGGGTAACTTTTCCCCCCCTGGGCATACATATTTCAAGTAAATATTTCAATAAATTTATATAATAGTTTTCTATTCTATCACAAACACTGACTTGAAATTATACCTGTTAAAATTTAAACACTTAGTTTTTTAAGTTTTATTTTGTTTCCATAACACCAGAAAACCTCTTCTTCTTGTTTTCTAAACGCCTTGTATTAAGGAGCCCCTACATCACTTAGTCAAAATTTCCTACTGAATTTTCTACAAAATTTACTTACTGAATAATCAGAGCAAGGTGGTTATCTGGGTAGCAAACATCAGCGAATGCTTACTTTCTGGACTAGAGGGTGGCTATGGGAATCGGGGTAGGAAGGCAACAAAGAGGACAACAAAAGTTATATAAATTATATTACATGACAGTTTTTACTCTCATTAAATTGTTATATAGAGCGTATTATTCTCATTTACTTGTTTTCTTTCTTCTTTCTAAAATAGAGACATTGCCTTTATTAAAAACTCCAAAACAGACAGACCATTAACAACACAGAAAGTATGAAAATCCAGCAACCAGAATTCATCTTTTTCTAAATAATACAAATAATATAATTACAATGGGTGCAATTATGGGACTGCTTATTGTTTGTGATTAGTTGACCCCAATACATTTTCTGAATGGCAAAATTAGAATATTTGGCTTTATTTCTAATTATTCTAGCCAATTCGTTTTTCAATAAAAATGTCTTCAGAATCACTGACCTTCATAAGAGTGCCCAAATGATTTTTTTGTATAATTTATTGTGTCTTTTTAGCCCAAATATTTGTGACAATACCAAAGTCTCAACATGTATTCATACTGGGGGTGTTTTCTCGAGTAAAAGGAGAAAAGGCAAGACAGGAATAATCACAGACCATGTGTTGTCTTTCTCAGGGAGCATTTTGACAAATACGATCTTTTCTTTAAACACTTTATGTCTCCATTTCTTCATCTGTTAAATGGCAACATAATTTTACCTAATTCATAACATTATTTTAGGATTAAATAAAATAGGAACATAGTTCCTGGAACATAGTAAGTACTCAGTATCAGCTATAGTAATGAGATAACACCACCACCAGTAATCTTGTACTTGAAGAACAACTATTTTAAAATATAAAACTAAGTCCCAAAGATGGGTTATGCAATGTTCCCAAGTTAGGATAAAATTGAGAATTTTAGATCCAGATTATCTGACTCCAAATCCTGTGCTCCTCTGCTGGACTATATTTCACCAAGGCCATAGGACATAAAAACAAAATCGCAAGTAAAATATTCCAATGATGTGGACAAACACTGTGAGGTTTGGGGGGAGTGGAAAATAGAGGAAAATAGTACAGGTGACCTTAACTTGCTCATGGAGAAAGTAAGATTCAATATGACTTCAAAAATAGATACAATATGCCTATCAGAGAAAAGGTGATTCAATGTAGATGAAGTTTAAAGATGGTCTCACAGGTGTACACATATGTCCAAACTCATCAAATCGCATAGTTCAAATATGTGCTGGTTTTTGTATATCATTATACCTCAATAAAGCTGTTTTTTTTTTAAGAGGACTATCATAAGACTTACAATAAGATTTATGTGTATGGCTAAGAGTAGAACTTACAAAGAAAAATTTTAAAATGATATACACTAATGATGAGGTCTAATAAAGATTTAATAACAACCTCACGCTTGATGCATGGTCACCATATATTTAAACCTTGAAAATTCTATTTTATAGTACCAAGACTTTATCTTGAAAGCAACTGGGATTTGGTTATCCATAGGCAGGGAGAAATGCAAAGTTTTGCTTCTTACACAAGCTTATAGTTAGATAAGTATATTTATATTATAGGATTTATAACAAAAATAAAAGATATCAAAATATTGTTTTATTTTTGTTGGAATATTAATGATTTTTTAAATTTTTTTCTCACTTTTTTCTTTTCCAAATGCCAAATGATATCTATGTATTACTTTCACATTTGGAGATTATACGTATGTTTTTAAATACATCACTTGCGCCCTCCTTATTTTCACTTAATAAATATAACAAGTTATTTTTAGAAATCACAGTGATGGAAGGAGAAAAATTCAAAGTGCAAATATAACCCAAGAAATTCCATTTGAATCAGCGACTGGGCCAAAAAAGAGTTGATTATAAAAACCAAATTAGTATTAATGGATATTTATTGACTCCCTAATTTGACTGCATATCATAAATAAGTACTTTATCTAGTTTTAAATGCTCACCTAATTTTCACAACAAATATTAACATAGGTATATCATTATTCTTATTTTCTATGACAGTTTCCTCATCTATAAAACTGAAATAATAATATTACTACTTCATAGGATTAATCTGAGTATTAAATGAATAAATTTATGTAAAAGTATTCAGAAAAGTGCCTGGAGACCTGGTGAATGCCCCATAACTGTTTCTATCATCATCATCAGCAGCAGCAGCAGCAGCATTAATCATTTACAATTGATAAAAAATTGAAATTTACAAAGGTTAACTAATTTGTTCAAATTCTAGTCTATTTAACCACAGAATACAAGCCCTCCAACTCAATGATAAAGGCAGTAAATAAATATTTCAATTATAATTAAAATATAACTGTGTATAAAAGTGTGTCCTTAAAATAAAAATTCTCTGAACGGTAAGTTTATTTTCCAATTATTGTCCTGACACGAGGAATTCTGTGGCCTTAGATAAGTTGCCTAAATTTCCTAGGCCTGAGTTTCTCTTTCCTAACAATAAAAAATTAGGGGGAAAAAACACACACACACACACAAAATAACAGCAGCTGAGATTTTTTGAACTATTATTGTGTGTTAGGTATACTAAATATATGATCACTACTACCATATGAGCCAACAATAGTGATAATCATGCCTATTCTGAAATGATATAATTGAGGTGTGGAAAACTTGCCTTGTATCTACAGACAATAGTGATAGGGCTGGGATTTGAATCTAGGTCCATCTAAATTTAATATCTGAGCTCTTTAACAATTACTCAGTGTTCCTATTGCTATAATTGTCAGGTCAATTCCAGATCTGACATTTTATCAATATTTATTAATTACTGATGGGACACGAACATGATATTGGAAAAGGAGTTCAACTTTCCCCCCCAGTCACATCTGGCAATCAAAATCACAGTTTTTATTGTGATGGAAACATCACTAATGAAAAATCTTTGATTAGCATTTAATTTTCATTGTACTATAGTTGGTATTTTGTAAAAACCTGGTCCAAGCATATAGCTCTTGGCACACAGTGAGTGTTCATTTAATATTTAATTAATTAATATATCAAGCAACTTTAGATTTCTAAAGTGCATTAACTGATTATTCAATTGACCATCATAACAAAACATTAGTACAGAGTGCAGATGCAGCCATCTGTCATCTTGCAAATGAGGATCTGTGTATTCAGAAAGGTTAAGTGAACAGCCCAAGGTCGTCCCAAAGTGGGAAACCAAATATGGTCTCCAGAGTAATTCCGAAATAAATGCTCTTTTCTCTGACCTCAAAACCAAATTCTTTGATGCTCTAACTGAATCAGAAGTGAAGTTTTCCATATTCAAGTTCGATCATTTCAGCATGAATTTCTGCTCTTTTTCAGAAATGGTAAAGATTTATTTCAGTTGTCTTTGCTTAGGAATTGTATACAATTTCTGAAAGTTCATTCATGGCCCTTTTAATATATTATATATTAAAAACTTAAGAGCTTATTTTTCTTCATGTTTCTAAATGATACTCTTTCTTCTTATTGATGGCACAAGTGTTATACTCTCTTCAGCCTCTTTAAGCCTTATAATCATATGCCATAATTTGCCATCTAATGACCAAGTGAAGATAAGAGCAAAGGCAAGTAATAGGTTTTGAGGCTAAGAGAGAAATTTCCTGCCAAACAAACCCAAATTACTATTCTCCATAGTTACAATATAGCATAGCCTCCTTTAAGGAAGGTACTTTTCAAATAAGTGAAACCAATTGAGAACCATTAATTCTACTGATTACTCAAAAGAACTTGAAACAGAAGGTTTAAAACTCAGAAAAGACTCAGGGAAAAGGGAGAAGGTTGAGATTTTCAAGAAAGGCAGATACCAAGAAACATCAAAATCAGAAATAGCTTTGAAATTATGAATAATTTCAATCAGTGTTAAATTTCTACCAGGAAAAATATAGTATGATTAGAAAGGATAAAAAGTATTTAAATTTTCCTAGATTTCCACATAAATAATTAAATAATTGGACGTGGTTCCATAGTAGCGGTTAGCACGTCTGCTTTACACACAGAAGGTCCTGGGTTCACACCCCAGTGGAGCCATGGTCCATGGTCTACAGTCATGCCACCCTGAACAAGCCTGATGTCTGATCTCAGAAGCTAAGCAGGGTCGGGCTTGGTTAGTACCTGGATGGGAGACCATCTAGGAAGACCAGGTGCTGTAGGCATAAATAATAATAATAATAATAATAATAATAACAAATAATTAGAAATTATCAGAGTTCTAACATTCATAAAAAGATGTGATCTCAGTTTTGTTAAACAAGCCAGATAATGTCTTAATTACTAGTGATTATGCATTTTATAGTTTATTGTTTGAGGTTGTCTGCTATATCTATTATATTTAATGAGAAAGTAAAGGGATTAACTTTACTTTCTCATTAAAAAAAATATATATTAATGGCACCTAGCTCAGACTTTCTATTTTGGATAGAACGATACTTATTAACTTCATATAGGATCAGGGGACATTGAATAGTATAAAACAAAAGCATAACTAGGTCACTTGTGTTCCACATGGCTCCCTTCAATCCCAGAATATTAAGCACTAGGCAAGTACAGAATCATATTGTGCTAAACAAAGTGACGATATGTTTGCTTTTTTGCTTTTTTTTCATTTTTACTTTCAACAGAGATATTCATCCCTATAATATTTTCTTATTAAAAAAAAAAAAACTTTAAACTCTCCATAATTTTCCAAATTATATTTAATAAAGACTTCTTTTTTTCAAGTAAGTTACTTAATATACTCATCCCTTGGCATGCTGGTGTTATCTATGAGTTTCTGCTTACACATAACCATATTCTTTCTATGAGGCTAAATTTTATATTAATATGAGACCATACCTCTGCAAAAAGTTATATGCTGGCAAGTGCTTCCATCTCACTTTTTTCATAATGTGTGCCACAGAGTCTAGTAAATAACATATTCCCAACAAATATTTTCAAATTAATGAATAAATTAATTCATTTGTTGTAACATCACATGGACCTCAAGCTCTTTTAGGTGTGCTTTTATAAACTTCTATTAAAATACGTTGAACTTCATCAAAATTTATTATTTATTTTGTGCAAAAAATTCTCTCAAATCATCAAAAATGTTGCTACCAGTTTTTAATTTTTTTATAACTTTATACAACTTGGCAAATTAAAGTACCTCCAAATTCCCAAATAATTTGAACTTTTTTGCATTTTATTAGTTATATGAGGGTTTACTGTTATAAATTGCATATAAGTACAAATCCATATAATTAAGATTGCCAGCTTTCTTCAGCATAATTATTTAATAAAACCTAGGTTTCAACATTAAGTCTAATGGAAATTAATGGTTTATATATTTTTAATTCTCTGAACAAAAAATGAGAACTAATTATGCCTGTGCAATAAAAACGAGTGTATTAATTTGGGAATTGAAAACAATCAAATTAAGCTTGATTACAAATAAAATAGCCAGATGGAGTGTTAAATTTTTTCGTGTCTTAACATATTTTTCTCTCTTTTCTCTATTTACTTCAATAAAACATATTAATTATCAGCTTCATTTGTAATTTGGTTTCTTTAATTCCATGAAATTGAAATTAAACTAACATGACACTTAACTATGTCTTACTTAACTTTCATATTTCTTCAGCTTATCTAAAGGATAAAAATCCATCATATGGCAATGCAATAACACATTCTTTTTAAAGAATAAATGGCTCTCTACTTTCATGAGGGAGACTCAAGGCTTTAAAACCCTAGCCCAAATCTGGTGGAAAGCAAACATAAGACTTTGAAAAGAAGTTATACAACCAAAAAAAATATATATGACAAGGATGTGTGAAGAAATTGTTAAAGATAGAATTCGTTCTGTTTTTAGAGTCCTTGAGAACAGGAACACAAACATCCTTTTTACTCTATATTATTTCTACTTTATTTTAGCTATGGGTAGACCTGACTTTCAGATAATAATAATATACTATTAATAGCACTCAAATTTATATCTTGATATCACTTCATAAATCATAAAAAAATTTAATAATTTCTGATAACACAATACTTGATAAAAATAGTTATAGTGTCACTGTTATTATTTGATCTTCAACAATTTGTAAGAAAGCATCACTTAGGTTTCAGACCAATCTAGCTATTATATATAATCTGTTTTATTTCCTAATGTCCATATTATTTCCTTTTGTTTTATACTCAGACCTATGGCATGCTTAAATGTGCTACAACTTAGCATCATTAACAAGTTGCAGTCACTGACTAGTGAAGGTTAGCATGTTCAATTTGAAATTTATAAAGTTATTTATCCATTGTGCCTTTTTTCACTACAAAAGATGCTTGTTACGAAAGTAAAAGAAAATTCAGAAGTCCTACACACACACACACACACACACACACACACACACACACACACAAGAGTGAAGATAACCATGTTAACAGCCCAGCATTGGGACTTTACAGACTTTGCTCCTTTTACTATTTCACATTGCCTCTCAACAATTGGAGGAGAAGCTGTAGGATTCAGTTAAAACTATGCCAACGCACTAAGCACCCTGTGTTATATTATATGATTGCAAACCTAACTTCCAAAAGGAAAATTGGAAAGAATCTAAAACTCACTACATTTATTGATCACGTTCCTAATTCTCTACCTCATTCAATAATTGATTTTAACTAAGCAAAAATAGAGTGAAACATTATATCTTTTTTTCCTTATATCCCAGATAAGGCAAGGGAAGTTCTTGGCAGACTAATTTAGGTCTTTATTGAGCACTTGCTGTATGCCAAATGTGATGCTAATTATTTTATATTTACATCTCACAACAGTCTTATGGGGGAGGTATTATTCTCTCAATGTGCTTATAAAGGAACTAAATAAAGTGACTGCTCCAAAGTCCTTTCACTAGCAAGAATATTAACCAGGATTTGCACTCAAACCTGCCTTGTCCATGCTACTACTTAAATAGAAATATTCCAAAGAGTCACCAAACTTAGATTTCTGAGATGTCTTTGAACGAGCTTTGTGACTTTCAAGTCACTACTCCACTGTGACTTATCCATTTCTACTTACCGATGGAACTACTTATACACCTGAGTGCTCGCTCATATCTAAACTCAATTTATTTTACTCAAGAATGGTATTTGGCCTAATCTTCACATTCGCAAAAGATCTCAAATTTAGACTTGACTATATATCAAATGAGAGTGTGCGTATAATTATTGGGAAACTCAGAAAAAAACTGAAAAGAGACTGTTACTTTATGTGTTTAAACTTGTGCCTTATTACACACCACATTACAGTGTAATGCACTAGGTTTGTTTTGTATCACCAAGAAATTCTTACGAACAGTATAAAAACATCACATTGTATTGTGTGTATGTGTTTGTGTGTATGTGTGTTGGAGGGAGTTAGACATGTTAATTTTTTCTATGTAAACTTTGAATACAAAAATTATAACTAATATACTTTGATATTTATTTTTTAATGTACTATATTGGGATATTAAAAAATAAAATGTCTTGATCTCTGATAAAAACTAGGACTGGAAATTGCCTCCAACAGCCTGGTCTAGGGTCCCCCCCACTGTCCCATATTGATGCTTATACCATTTATCAACAATATATTAATTATTTATATTTTGTTCGAAGTCTCTACCATTTCCCAACATCTGTGCTTTGGAATTCTTGCTTGTTTTTAATAATAAGGTTTAAACCTCACACATCCAAGAGACAGAAACCAAATGACATTATCATAAAAGAATAAACTTGTGTATGTGGATTATATTTCTCTGGCCAAAAAAAAAAAGAGCAAGAGAGAGAAAAGTAGAGTAAGTTGATTTTAAGCTATTTTGCTTTTAAATGGTAACTGAAAGTACACATATGTATGGCTGGCTATGTGCAACTAAAATAAAAATTTACAAAACAATATCTACTCTTACTATCATGTAAGACACTCTGATATCTATATTCTATTCTATCTTATTTTACTCTATATTAACTGCTGGTCTCAGCCCACTAAATAGGTTTTAGAAATAAAAGATTATGATGCACTTTTTGAAAAACACTGACTATACAATCTCATTCTTCTGAAAATGTGCATGTGTGTGTGTCTGTGTGCGTGTGCGTGTGCGTGTGAAAACTGATGCATAAAATCAATGCATCACTGGGGCATAATCTCTTGTTTCAAATTCCCTTAAAATGAACACATCTGACTATCACGCCTCTTGCCAAAAAGTCTCCTCAACATTTGGTTAAATTGAGAAGTCTTTCTGGAGTATTTGCAAATGTGCCAAAATGAAATTTCATAACTCCCAGTTCTGATGAATTCCAAAGAAGCCTTTCATACATAAGGCTGCAACATTTAACAATATGTCTTCCTGCTCTTAAAGAAATGTGTACCATACTGCTTCCTCCCATAATTGGCATCTGAAAGATGAAGAGTGGAGTCTACAATGGAGATGTAAATAGAAACAACCAGGTACAGTTTGTACTTATCATCAAACTCACAAAAGGTCTTCTGTGAGGTCAACTCGTTGCCACATGCTCCTCTTTAATTTATTTTCTTTTTACTGTAATTAATTCCTTCCATGAGAACATGGAAATGTGCTTTCAAAGCCAAATAAAAAGACACATGAAATATGCTCAAAAGATTTTCTCAGTGGGAAAACAAATAGTGTTTTCTTGTTTCCTAGGGAGGGGAAATGAATCAATAGGTGCACATTCGACATTTCCTTGAAGCCACAACTATCCCACTATAAAGGGAGTAAGTTTGGATTTAATTAAAAAGAGTTGGCCTTGGGTCCAAATCCTTGCTCCGCCCCTAACTAGCTGCAGTATTATGGGAGAAACACTTTCTCTTTTCATATCTACTCTCTAACCTATAAAATAGTTACATTAACAGACTGTATTCTGGAATAAGTTAATTAACAAATTAATGAATTTTTATAGTATATCTGACCATATTTTAACTCATGGAATAATAGAATCACAATTAAATTATATTTAATTGTCAATAATGGGAGTTATCAAAGAGGACAAGTAATACAACTCTCTTCCTCCCCCAACTAAGGATTTAAATTCATTTTCTCACAGCCCCTCCAAGTGGTTGTGCATTCCAGGGTTGTGCACAGAAGTGATAAAGAAATGACTATCTCCTGAGAGAGGCAATTCCTTCATTGAATGGTTCCGTTAATAAACAAAAATGTATTTTTTAAAAATTAAACTGTAATTTGTTACTCTGGTATTTCAGTAATGAGCTCTCTTTGTAATGCTCCTGTCCATATAAAGTGAATCAGCTCTTCTCCACCTGAATTTTCCAAATGCCTAAAAGTAGAAGTCAGGTCCCTGCCATGTCTTCTTGTCTTCTTTCTGCCAATTTTATTCTTTGAAGATATGGTTTTAAGTTTCAAAACTATTTTGGCCACTTTTTTTTGAATAGGCCATACTTGGTGGCATTCATTTCAAATGAGATGCCCAACATTTAATCCAGCCCATGTGTGGTCTGTGGAAGCATGAGAAGAACAAATGACAGAAGGTTAGTCTTGGAAGGGATCTCCAAGAACATCATTTCTAGCCCCTTTTCATCTGACAAATAAGTTGAAGTGACTTTCTCAGAGTCACATAACAAAAACTCCTAGCTCTGATGTCAATGGTATTTCTTAGAGTAAAACTAGTTCTTTTCATTGTATTTTTTTTCTATCTTGATGATATCATTAATGTAATTTTCATCTTATATCCACTTTCGAATTAATGGATAGTGGGAAGGCTATTACTCTTGACTAGACTTACTGAACAACCTACAAAATATAAAAATTTTCAGTAACTAAAGAAGAGTTGAGAAAGATATGGCAAATAAAAAAGAGAGAGAAGAAAGGAAAGGAAAAAATCTTTTCTCTAGAATTTTGTGGATCTTGTTCCTTGTTTTTTCTTATGTGCTTGCTTCTTGTGTATTGGGTAGAGCTTGCTTTGTAGGAATTGTTTTGCATTAGAACATAAGTACCTCAAACCATGCCCTCCCATTCCCCAGCTTTCCTCAATAAGATGCAACATCTGTTACTACTAAAATTTATAAACCTAGAAGCCAATAAGTTTATGGTGATTGAGACACTGAGTCACAAGATCAGCTCTTCAGTAAACAGAATGAATGGACTTTCTGAATATGCAAACTCTAAAACTTAGACAATAATGCCATCTCTGTAAGATCTGGAAGAAGAGAGACCAAGGAAAATCTCACAACTTGTGGAGCTCCCAACTGTAAAATGGATAAGTATTGAACACTTAATAGACATGCTCACTCAGAAGTTATCTTAATACTGAATGAAGCACTTGGAACTATAATTTAATTGGAACTATAGTATCCATACTTGCACATCACTCCAGGTATTTATTTGTGTGTGCATTGGAGGAGCAGTAGATTGACATTCTTTGAAATCAAAGTTCCTTCTAACATAGTTATCCTGGGCATGTAGTATTTGGGGAGAAATTCTGATATTTTTAGCAGTGAATAGATAGCAATAGTGCCCAAAAAAGTAGAAACAGGGATGTTATCTCAGACTCAAGTTTTTTCAAGGTGAGTCAGAGTCCAAGCCAGAACTTGTATTAAACAAACAAACAAAAACTGAAAACAGGGAAGTTTGGAAGATTTTGCCCTGGCCACAGCTTGGTATGTCAATAGATTCCATGTTTTTTAACCCCTAAGAGAGGCGATAATAACTCCCTTAGTGGCTATCAGCTAAGAGTCCATAGGCTATTCTATCTGGAAGAGAAGGTAAGAGGTAGCACCACTCAATACACTTCACAGGACTACCTGTATTTCTTCCACTATTAACAATGCAGTTTCTGACAGTGATATATGAAAATAAAAAAATTGCTTCTTTACTATTAGAGTTGCCATTATATCTCTCAAATTATGGATCTATGGTCTAATTTAGTAAAGAATCCACCCAAAAATCTTTGCATTTTCTGATGTTTATGTATTGTTGTGTCAGTGGTAACCAATATAATTATACAATTAATCCATAATTAAAAAGATTTATGGGATATAATGTTGTCAGAATTTTTATGAAGCAAAGAAAATATTTTTCATTTTTTTCGAAAATTTCAAAACCTTCATTTTGACCCACGCAAAGAAGCTCTTCATCAAATTTACAGGTAAACAACAAAGAGACCATGCTATTTCTCAAATTCGCTTTTAGAAATAAACTAATTTGTGGTCCCTGCTATTGTTTAAAGTAGGCATTAAAATTTTCAATAGATTGGCATCATTGAGATGAAGAGTAAAGGAATAAAGCAATGAAACAGAGAGGTAATACAATGGTAAAAAAAAAAAATTAAAAAAAGAACTTGAGTAATTATCTTCAACAATGATGTGGAAACAAAATTTTGGACAGGAATCTTGAGTTCTAAGACTCACCTCTGTGTATATTATATAAAAGTAAAGCCAAATTACTTGTCCTTACTTTCTCTGTTTTCTTTACTGTAAGGTAAAAGGGTTAGATTAAATGCTCTCCCAAGACCCTCTGTGTTAACAGTCTACAAATCTACCAAGAGTTTGTGTGTGTGAATTATCATTACCATCATCTCAAAATTCATCACAACTCTCAACACTACTTAAGCTCTTGAGAAATACAAGAAAACCCCTTTAAAAATACTCAGTAGGGCCCATTATGTATTTCTCGAGAAACACTAGAAAACCCCATTTAAAAATAATCAGTAGGGCCCATCTTTCCAAACTAAATTGTTATTTTGATATAATCACAATTAATAGGAAATGTGTGCTTGGAAAAGTGGTTTCCACTTTTTACAAGTTAAACTAACCACATAGACTATGAATAACATTGAAGGTTTTTAAACCTTTGATTGTCACATTTTAAAACAATTGATGAAAAACCATATCATGACCTAAAAATGATATAACATTACATTATGTAGGTTTCCCTGAAGACAATGCTTTAATGATATCACATTAGCAGTACAACTTATTGGTACACTTTTTTCTCCCAGAGCATCACTGACATGTTTTTTGACTAGAACAAATTAACATTCCATTATCATCAGGTGGAAATAATAAATTTAAAAACCTATGCAAACATAAAAAGGAGTGGGGCGTGAATCGCATTTTACAATTAATCAAGGGAGGCACTTTGGCACCTCATTTTTATAAAGAAGCAAAACTGTGAAAACTTACAAGTGCCTGCTATTTATCTACATGCTATATATTCATAAATAGTAAGATAGGTACTATTTGAATACAGTCAGCAAATAGTCTTTGAGCACCTATTATGTGCAAGGCACTGTGATAGGCCCTGGGGATGTACAGTGATGTTTCAACAAAGGCAGCAAAAATTGTGAAGTGTGAAAATCCTGTTAAGTCATCCACAAAGTACATATACTTGGTTTTATGTATAAAATGCAATCTGTAATTACTTTTCTCAATAAAATTAAGCTAGATCAAGGAGAAGCATGAAATAATGAAATGCAAGTGTATGACTATTTAAAGCATTCAGGCTTCAAGGGAATTATCAAATCTCTAGCTACAGAAGTATGAGTGAAGCATTTAAAATTTTCCTTCTTGCCCAAAGCATTTATTCCATTTCATTTTACACTTAAGTCACAAGAATGTCACTACACATTAATACATTTATTGTGTTTTAATTCTGAGGTTTAAACTTTATAGAAGTATCCTATCGAAGGGCGGGGTGGTCAGAGTTTAAAGTCATTGGGATGAACATGCTTATACTGGACTCTGTCTTGAAGGTATTTATTATTGCTCATAAATTTACGGTTAGTAAATTGGGCAATGTTTATGGTTTCATCTGGGCTTTATTATGTGACTGCAAATAACTGGGTCAGGAAGGCAGTTGTGTTGATATACATTGGGTACGCTGACACAATAGAGGACAAATGGTCTAAGATGGCCTCATTTGGAAAACTTCGGTGCTCTTATCCTTCACATGGTGATGACAGGGTTCCAAGACAGACAGACCAGGAAGAGAGTCCTCATTCACACCAAATTCTATTGACCAAAGCAGTCACAGGCTATTGCTGCATGAGAGTGGGAAGGAACTATCAAGTTACAAGCCAAGTGGATTATTAATGGAAGTCATCAAAGCCAAAGCAATCTTCTCTGCCACACCCATTAACAGGTGAGCACCCTTGATCCTGTCCAATAATGGGCATATGGAGCAAGGTTTACAAAAGTACTGATGCAAAGTATCCCTTAAATTTTCTTAGAGCACAGAGAGTGGCAACTGACGGACTCCTTTAAAAGGAGTAAAAGAATTTGGAGGTCATTGTATGTTTCTTCTATATAGCTGAAGAGCTAGTGTGGTCTACTTTTAAAAAAATAAATCTTTTTTCTTTTCTTGTTTTCATACTATGAATCTCCTTGTCTAGAACACCTAGGCACAATTTTTGCATAATACAGTAAGCCACAGTAAATACACAGTTCTATAGCCTAAAAAAACATAAATCAAGGAAATGGCAAGTGTAAGAGATTAACCTTGAAACTGAAACCCAAGTCTCTTTGTGCTCTCCTCTAGAATTCTGTGATAGCATGCAAGTACTCAAAAGAACATTTTGTGATAGCTGCCAAAAGGACTGAGTGACATAGTACTGCCATGTTTAAGTATAAAATAAATGGGCAATTTGAGGGATAAAGGTTTTCAGGGGTGTTTTTGTTTTTATTTTTGTTTTGAAAATGAGACATCTTTTCAGAGACCTCAATGCCTCATGTGAAAACATTTGGAAATGTCCATACTCTTCAAGAATATCAACTGAGCAAAGGACGATGATTATAAGGACATGTAAGTAAATTTGGGATACAAGAGCTGAGTGATCAAGGGCTAAAGAGAATTACTCCAATCCAACCAGAAAAGGGCTGAAGTAAGAACTGGCATTGTCATTTCATTGAAAACCTCACAGGGGCTTCCTTAAGGGCCAGGCAACAGAAAATCAGCCATCGCCTCAGGGAGCTCCCACAGTACCCAACAAAGCTGTATCTTCTAACACTCAATGACTTTTCCAATCCTGGAGGTGTTTCACCTTGTGGAACTTTCTATCCCACTGTTCCTATACTGATACACCACATAACCACATTATCCATATTCTTGCTTGTGATCAAAGCAATATAAATATTTCTTGACTCAACCATATAAAACAATAAGCCGAAGAGTATTTCTTCAAATTTTTGAATGTTCATATTCAAAATTTGTTCTCTCATGAATCCTGGTGGTATTCTCCAAACATTTTGCCAGACTTTGGCAACAAAATTTTTATTCATCTATTTTTTGGCAAAATAAAATAAATTTGGCAATAGAATATTTTGGCTTAGTTTTTGCCCACAAATAGAATGTTTTCTTTTAATTGTTATGTTTGCAATATGTAGTTTATGTTTATAATACACAACTTCAAATATTTACATGTAAAAGTTACACAAGTAAGTCTCTTTCATTCCACCCTGTCCCCTAACTGCTTAGTTTTCCCCAGAAGGAGCAACTGTTGTCAGCATTGTTGTTCTCTGAGAACAATTCCCTGGATATCTAATCAAATGGTTTTTATAAACTCCATTTTTTACAACAACCATATACACAGAACTTCACCTTGCTTTTTTTCACTTAAAATGATCTTGGAGATCATTATGATCTCGTTACCTATAGAATGCCTCATTAATTTTAATATCAATGAAATAATACATTATATGAATATGTCATGATTTATGTTATTGAATTAATATTAGTGTACATTTTGGTTTAAGAAAAAGATTTAAATTAGTAAGAGCCAATGGTCATGATGATGAGTTTCACTTTGAACGCAATCTTGGATTAGCCTCTCCCACACAGTGACCAACTCCTATGCGTTTGAAGCTAGAGAGGAGTTCCTAATAAAAGTTATGATTTTTTCTGAGACAAACCAAAACATAACTTTATTCTTGTTTTTTTGCAAACATATTTTTTGACTTTCTCATCTCTCGTATATTCTGATGCCCTTGACTGGAAATCCATCCGTTCTCAATTTTCATCAATTGTCAGTATTCTTTTTGTTAAAGTTCAACTGTTGGATTCTGTTTCCTTCTCTAAGATTTTCACCATGGCTCTCATCACCACAGAGCAGGATGTGATTTTTTTTTTTTCATTCATCTTACTTTAGAGATATATTTGCAACTCTGTGTCACCTTGAATTATGGTTATATAAGTATTCATGTATGCTTCATCTCCTTTGCCAGATTGCATGCCCATTGAGGGTAGTGATGTCTACAACATAGGGCTGTCCTTCACTGGACTACCCAAGGGTCTTTCATCTGTTTGTGCTTAGTTAATATGTAGTGCATAAATATGTTCTATGGGTGTGGATTCATTGGATTTGGCTGAAATATATTTGGACATTGAACTAGAAGTTAGTAGCTATGAACCCTACTCCTCACTCTGAAATCACTATTAGATATTTATTGGATGAATTACTCAAACTCTTAAAACACTTGTATTTTAAAAATGGGAATACAATATCTGGATTATCTATATAACTGCTTGTGAGAATCAAATGAAATAGTGGTTTTATAAGAAAAATTTCAGAATTTGAAAAAAATTGAAAGGTCTCCTGCTCTAATCACCTATCCATCACTCGAAATCTTTATATATCAACATCTCTGTAAGTAAACTATAAACTTATATATGACAATTTCCAAAGGCATAGAAATCTCAACCCGATATAGAATTCCATTTTATGTTTGTGAAACTATGAGTATCATAAGAGTGGCCACACAGTAAAATTCACATTATGATTCTCAGTAATGAAAAGTTCGTTATACTTAATTCGTGACTGGCTTCCAATCTCTGAAGTAGGCTTACTCTGATCATTTCATTAATTTCTCAGTAACTCGACTTCATATTGTACAGGATTAGGTTGCTTGGATAACATTGGTAATGTTATTACAGGCTTTTTAAATTTGGACTAATTCTCACAATGATTCAATGAGCTATAAAAAGTATTTTGAACCTTTTTTGGTATTCTACAGTGCATAGCATATGCAGTATGTTGTACTAGAAAGAATGTTGTATAATGAGTGAGTCTTACCATTTGAGTTCCTTAAATTCTATAGGTAAAACCAAACCTATACCAAACAGCCTTGGTAGGGAACTAAGGAATAGTGTATACAAAAGCATTTATTTACAAAGCACAATGAACAATAAAAAGGGCTAATATTATTAACTGTTATAAAACTTCGGTCATATTTTCCTTCCTCACTTTTTTGAGCATAAAAAAGCAATACATTTCAAAGTAAACTAATGCTGAATTATTAAAACTTACACGTCCTATACAAGGATAAAATTAATTTATATGTATCTCCACTTTGGATTTAACTATACACTCTACTGAAAAATAATTGAGTTATAAGACAAAGCTGTTTGCTAATTTTCTACTTCGGGGTACCTGGGCCAGAACTGCTACCTTCGCTCCTTATATTTATATGTACCTCTCTTTAACTATCAGAAATAAAAGACTGTTGGATCAACTTCAAAACGTTAAAAATGGAAGGTGTTCCATGAAGATCTAGAAAACTTAAAAATCTCTAACATGATTATAGCAGAAGTACAAGCAATATAATATATAATCCCCCCCCCAAATCCATTTTGCCAAACAATGGTTACATAAACACTCATATTAGCTTAAAGCTACGTCACTCTAGACTTATGTCATCCAGTCCCTTTTTTTCTTAATGGTATAATAGAGCAACTCAAAAGATCCCAAATCAGTATACTTAGCCTCCCCAAATCTGAAATTTTAACTTGGAAGCTGTCAAATACATAATAAAACATACTCAGTAGATGTAAAGGAAACATACCTTCTGTGTGCACAGCTGACACATAGGTCCAGTTATATCTCTTCACTATGTCCACCATGGCCCGCGCTTGCTGGGCATCTGAAGGCACAACCCTCATGAAATACTTGAACAGAGTTTTGTCGCTCAGATCCATGCTTGTTGCTGAATAAGCAATCTGAGGTATGTTAAAAAGCTGGAGTAAGTTCTGGACCTGAATGGCTACAGAACTGGAGCCAGGCCCAATGACCCCTACTATGGGCTTCTTGGAGCGAAAAGAAGAGGAAGAGCCATCCACACAGCGCACCAAACCTTCTTCTTCTTCCGAAGAAATGAGGGAGTCCCTTATGAACTCAATACTCTGTTCTAGGGCCACAGCCGAATGCCAGCAGGAATCCCTTATCTCACAGCCCAGTGTGATGTTGGGCAAAAGCGTGGGATCTGAGTTGATCCTTTCCAGGGTGTGCAGCATGGCCTCCACTCTCTGAATGCCATACTGTTCACGAACGGCCCCACACTTCCTCTCATGAACTTTGTCCACGGTGGGCTGGTGGTGGACAGAAAAGAGAGCTCCAATAATGATGTCACCCGGCATGTGAGCCACCACCCTCCTCTCGCTGGACTGTGCACTCCCACGGACATCTTCTTTCAAAAGCAGGACTGACAGGATCAACAGAAGGACCATTTTAGGAAAGGAGTTCAAGCTAATAAAGATAGCATGGTTGGGAAAATTTAGGAGCGTTCTGACAGACAGAATCAAACAATGTCTTCTGTTGAGTGGCAAACCAAGAAATTAGCCAGTAATTTAGAAGTGTTCTCTAAAGGACCATCATGTCCCCAGGTACCATTTAGTTAGATGCATCCATGTGATCATGATCTTCAAAACCTGGAAATAAAAAACAGCATAGGTATTTAATAACATAAGTGCAACTAATTGGGGAAGCTCTCATGGTCTGTGCTAGTAGAGAAAGAAGGATTTTAATGATGAAGATAACCTGAAAAAAAGACTCAAAAAATCTTTCTGAATACCCTTTGTCTACCTCCTCTGTGATTTTGTGATGTGCCGAGGCAGCTGACATAGCTTCATGATCCTACTTTGCTTAGATTAATATTTTTTTCATTTGTTCATCTGGGATACACAAAAACCAAATCTTATGTGCAGCAGGCTGAACCATACTCTCATGTGGAGGTGAGAGAAAGCATCCTAAAAGCAAAACTATGCAATAAACAGAAAATCTTAGGAAACATGCACCCCAAAATACTAAATATTGGTGACCTCTAGGTGATAGCATTTTTTTTAGAAATGCTTTTTATTTCTTTCCAAATTTTCATCATTGAGCATATATTAATTATTTGATTACAAAAATAAAGTTACTTTTAAAAAAAGCCTGCATACCCCCTTCTTTGTCAAATGCCATGTAAAGCTAGTTAATAATTTGCCCAATAAATAAGTGTTGTGTCTAGTTTCCATATAAGATAGAAGAAAGACAAGTGTGACCACATGGCTATTACCAAGTTAAGTGAACTCTAGGAGGAAGAAAAAGGTTGGGATATTACAGAGTAAAATGCCACCCAAATAGGCAGCAAGAATAGTGACCCAGGAACCATTTTGTGGAGAAAAGAATATTCAGGTTCAAATTCCAGTTCTGCTATTAAGAAATATTAGGAAATTGTTTAACCTCTCAGTACCAGAATTTTCTCATCTGAGAAATGAGGATAATATGTGCTAGGCTGTCTTTATGGTGATCAACATAAGATATCAACTATGCAAATATTTTGTATACTGACAAGGGCTATATATATTCAAGACATGACCTTTTCCATTATTAAATTTCCAAGGGCATTCTGTGACTCGGTGGTGAGAAACAGAAAATTCTCTGGCAAACTACTTGGTCCTCCAGAGTCTTCGAAGTAATTACAGAGTCTTGTAATAAAATTCACAGTAATCAGTCCTTTCTCTCTGATCCAGGGGGAAAAATTTCCACATCAAGAAGACTCAGAGAGCTGTAAAGATGCATGCTTGGAATTATCCTTCCAAATAGAAACTTAGCATAGCTATGAATATAGTCATTATTTCAGTTTAAACTCCTGGAAAAAAAGAAAAATTTTTCCCGAGTTGCCTACTGCAAATTCTAGCATAATTTCTAAAAAGAAACTAACAAATTAGTGACTTGGGTTATTAAAAAGATTGTATAAGAGACTTAGTTTGTATGTTATTGTTTCTGCCAGCCAAGGTTTTCAAATTGTTTTAAAGCGTCGAACTCCTGAAGCACCACCTTTCAAAAACAGATGATGTTTCTTCAGGAATTTAAGCAATTATAATGCTTCTTCAAGAACACTAATGGTTTTCAAAACTCATCAGACCTGCAAAAATTTTAGTACAGACACAAAATGAATATAACTTGAATCACATTTCTATTCACTCTCACCCTCATTTACATCCTTTCCTCTACCATTTCCTATGGCAACAGAGAAAGGCTTCCTCTGTATAGTGCCAAACAAGAGTGAAAAGAAAAGAGAAAAGAAAAGAAAAGAAAAGAAAAGAAAAGAAAAGAAAAGAAAAGAAAAGAAAAGAGAAGAGAAGAGAAGAGAAGAGAAGA
>NW_011888865.1:4028922-4052026 GCF_000151845.1 Pteropus vampyrus
TTATAATAATCTAGGTAAGGACAATAATGGCTTGGCTATGACTGGTGAGAGTAGATAGTGAGAGAAGTAGACTTGCCAATGGACTGGATGTAGATAGTAAGGTAGAAAGGAATCAGGATCTACCCTTAGGTTTCAAGTCTTAAAAAACCAGTGTGTTTTGGTACCATTAAAAGATGGGACAGACTGGTACAGAAATAGGTGAAGCAGAGGAAAATTTAATTTTCTTTTGAACATGCTAAATTAGAGATGTTTTTGAAGCATTCAGGTACAGCTGTCAAACAGGAAGCTAGATATGTAAGGCTGGACCTAGAGGACCATTTTGGATGAGAGATGTAAATTGAGGGTCAACAATATATAAACTCTTTGGAATGAATACAATCACCTAGAGATCATGTATAAATAAAGAAAAGGTAGAAATTAAAAGTAAGTTCCACAGAGAGGTCAGTTTGTTGAAAAGCTACCTAAGGAAATGAAGGCAGGTTTTCATCTCTTCTTGTAGCTGAGTAATATTTCATTGTACCATAAGCTTCTTTATCTAATCATCTATTGTAGAACACTTCGGTTGCTCCCATGTCCTGGCCACCGTGAATAATGCTGCTGTGAACATCAGTGTGCATTTGCAACAACATAGATGGACTTCGAGATAATCATGCTAAGCGAAATAAGCCAGGCAGAAAATGTTGAAAAACATGATATCGCTTATATGTGGGATATAAACCTAAAAGCAACAGACGAACAGGACAAACTAACAGAGACTCATGGACATGAACAATGGACTAGTGGTTACCAGAGGGGGAGAGGGGAGGTAGACAGGGTAAAGGGGGTCAAACATGTGGTAACAGAAAGAAATCTAACTATGGGAGCTGAACACACAATGAAATATATATATGCCTTACTGCTAAATTATATACCTGAAACTTACTGGATTTCGTTAACCAATGTCACCATTTTTTTTTTTTTAAATGAAGGCAACTCAGAAAAGAGAGAAAGTAAGTGGGTGATGTCAGAGAAGCCAAAAAAGAATGTTCTTTATATTTATAGACATACACAAGGCTTTCCTTTTGCAGAGAACAAAATACATTCCATTCCCCCAGAAGATATTATACACTATTTGCACTATACATCTGTGTCTGTGTGTAGGTGTGTCTCTGTGAGTATGGCATGTAGGTGTCAATAATCCTCATAAAAACCCTGAGATGTAGGTATTATTTTATTATCTCTATTTTACAAATGATATAATGGGTTTTGATAAGTTAAAAACTAGTTAATCACTTAGAAAGTGATGGAGCTAGAATACATGCCTGTGCCCAGTGATTCCATAACATAATCTTTTTTGTTAGCCCTTGCTGCCTTACTGCTCCTTCCTTTGGGAGAGGTATTTCCAAAGTCCGTGGAAAATTAGAGGGACTACCCAAAAGCAGTTTGAACTTCCTAGGAATATAGAATCTTTCAGGCATTTCCTTGAAAACTAGAGGGTGAAGAACATTACAGTAAAAAAGATGATTCAGCTCACAGAAGGTGTAAATATGTGCAATTATCTAATACAAACTTATTTACATTGTCCTAGCATTTCTCACTAGATTATGGCCCTCCAGGTTAAAAAGCAGTGACTGTTTCATAACCTGCCTTGGATAAGCACAATGGCTATATTTTATTGATATTAGCTATGAAACTCAGATACCTGGAAAATGTATTTTGAAATAAATTGCAACTTAGAAATTTGACAGAATTATGCTAGAACTTAGCACATTACAAGGTTAAATAGTCATTCCATGTGCTCCCAAAATATAAGAAATCAATAGCGCATAAATTCCAAATAGATCAGTAGGGTATACACTGGCTCTAGCAGCATCACTCATTTATCCGATAAGTATTTATCAAGTAACTCTTCCTTACCAAGCACTCTTCTAGGCCCTGAGGATTCAATTATTGATAAAGTAGACATAAATTCACACTCTCGTGGGGTCTGTAATCTAAGAGGGTTTATCAGATAATAAATAAGGACGCAAAATATATGCTATAATGTAATAAAGGTTAAAGAGAAACAACAAGGCAGGGAAGGAAGATGGGAAAATTTTAATAATGTAGACAATGAAGTATAAACTATAAAAGTAAAATTTGGGTAAATAACTAAAAGAAGTAAAGAAACGAGTCATTCCCTTACATTCTAGGTAAAGGTAAAATCAAAAGCAAAATCCCTGTGGCAGACTTATGCTTTGTGTGCTGAGGAGAAGCAAGGGGGCTAGTGTGACTGCAATGAAGTAAAAACAAGGAGAGACGAAGGAGTGAGGTTTGAGAGATAGTATGATGATGTTGAATCATTGTGGACTTTAAAAGACTTTGGCTTTAACATTGTATGAGGCTGATTTTCTGGAAGGGCCACACGTTGATCAACATTTCAAAAAGAATAAGGCACAAAAGCAGAACACTTAGGAAACTATCGTAATAACTGAGGTGGGAGAGATGACAGTGGCTTGGATCAGGGAGATGGTAGTATTTGTGGTGAGAACTGGTAGAATTCTGAATATGTCTTGAAGATGGAATTTGCTGTCAGATCTGACTTGAGATGTGAAGGAAAAAGAAGAATGAGTGAGAACACAAAGATTTGCAACCTGAGCAAATAAAAGTCATGTCACATTGACCAAGGTGGAAAATATATAATATTTTATTTTTTCTTTACCTTCGCCTGTGTTCCCAAATTCCTAAATTTATAATCAAAGTATATTTGTTACTTGTGATATTTTTTAAAGTGTGGAATTGAGGGATCTGCCTTCTAAATTTCTGCCCATCTTTCTTGTGGCCTCATCTTCCTTCAATTTGCCCTTTCTTGGAAGTCTGCCTATCAAGTTAAATTTGTCTCCCCCAGGTACACATCTCTTTTCATCAATGGTTTTGTTCATGCTGCTTCTGATCCCTTAACTGTTCTTATTTTAAAGGTCTTTATAGCAGAGTTTTTAAGAGCATGGGCTTGGAGTCAGTAGACTTGAGTTTGAATCCTGGAGCTACTTTTGTTAGCTGTGTGCCCTTGGTCGCTTAGCCTCTCTGAACCTAATTGGAATGAAAATAGTACCTACCTTAAAGAGTTTTAATGAGGATTTTATGAGATAATATTTTTAAATAGTCCCTTTATAAGATCTTCCCAAATCCCTCACCTTGCAGTGTTTGCCCTATTCTCTGAACTCACATGGCATTTTTACCCATACTTTCTTACGATATTTATTACTAAGCTAAAATTGTAGCTATTTATACGCGTTTTGTCTTCCAACAGATTTCAAACCCCTATAAAGGTTAAATTTGTGCCGTCCATAGCATCTGATATAATTGCACAAAATAGATGTTTAATAAATTCTACTGAATGAACAACTAAAGTGAATCACTTCCACATGGCTTTCTGGTCAATTACTTGATTGAGGTTCCAAGAGAGTAGCCCTGCCCCACCACAGAAAATTGAAAAATAAAGGAAGAAATTTTCTCTGTCCAATGGGTCCAGGTAATAGAGGACCTCAGAAAGAAAGCAGGAACTGACAAAGTAGCAGGAGAAATCTTTAGTATTCCCCATGGCTATTCAACTTATTAAGAAAAATAGCACCACAGAACTAGAGAGAGCCCTGTAAATGATTCAGTTTAACTGAAACCAATAGGGATTAAATGACTTTTAGTAGACCTGGGACTAGAACATTCTACACATTAGTATATGCTCTTCTATAATCTTCTAAGCATATCATATACAGATTTTTATTTAAACATTAGTACAAAATCTATATCATAATATTTTAATTCTCCATATAATGTATTATAAATATTTTTCCATATTAGGTCATTTCGATGATGTAAACAATAATGGAAATTAAAATGCAGAGGGGTTACTATGCTTAGTCATGACTGAAATATTTAATTGTCATGAAAAAACTATAAGATAAGTAATTTTATTCATATTTTACAGATGGAAGATCTGGGGCTCAGAGAGATAAAAAGGTTTGGTTATGACCTTTTTATGAGTAGCAAAGCCAAGATTCACACTGGGAAAATCTATTTCTTTTAGACAGTTGCATAGTATTCAATGATAGGAGTGTACCAAAATATATTTAATTATCCCCTATTGTTAGATATTTCGATTGTCTATAGATTTTACTATCACAAACAATGTTGCAATTTACTTACTTTTGAAAGTATTTTATAGGACAAATTCATGATATCACTGGCATAAACATTTCCATATTTTATAATCTATCAATTTAGATTTTAAAAGGTGGCATTGACTTCACTCTCAGTCCTTTCTCCTTAATCTCATCAATTCCAGATACCACACAATGTTCTTTCCATGAGGCCTTTTGCTCTCTTCCTTCTATACAAGTTCTTGGGTGAGGTCATTTCTCCTTAGCTATCCTGCCACGAGCCTCATTCACTCATTTTACAAGGGTCTGGTAGGAAAAAAAAAAAGGGAAATAATAATATCATATTACTTTATTTTCAGTGTACAAAGCCTTTTTCCATTATTAGTCCCACTTCGGCCTGGAACAAAATTACTGCTAAGAAAGTGATTATCTCCATTTCATATATCAGAAAATAGAGTATCCCAGAGAATAAATTATTTGCTTTAGGTTATAATTCTGAGGTGGTAGTGGTTATAGGTTGGTAGCAAAAAATAAAAATAAAAATAAAAAAAGATCAGATTCTTGCTCTAGACAATGGGCAGGAATTAAATAATACAATGATTTCAAAAAGGCTTCAAAATGTTATAGATCTACAATCTAATAATATGAAGACCTTTAACTCTATCAAAGTGGTAAATTATGAGCATTTATATAAATTGTGCAACTTATAAGACATGTTAGTTTAGGATCCTATTTTCAGAAACACTAGGCTACTTTATTCAATATTATATTTCTGGGCTCATAACACAATAAAATTAATTACTACTCCATTATAGAAAACAATAGACATATATTTAATATGCATAAAAGTATTTTGTCTCAGGTAATCATATAGTCTCACATTGTACCCTAAATGTGTATGAAGAAGAAATATCAGTGGGTAGAATTTTCCATAAGTGACAACTTACATCACATCCAGATTCACAGCTCACATTGTCTTTTATTTTCAACAATCTTCTCAAACACCAATCATTTTTCTGGCACAGATGTCTCTTATATAACTTAATCCCCACACAAGCAAATCTCACAGCCCAGGACATCAAAACTAAAATGATCCCTTCTGCCTGAGCAATAGACTCATCATAAATAGTCGGGGGTGTCAATATTGCATATGCTATGGATGCCTTAGATATATTTTCCTAAAAACAAGTGCATCCCATAGATAAGAGACACTCTGAAGTATAATAATATCGAGAGCTTTATAGTCAAAGAAAAGCTTCATTGTTGTAGCTATCTGAAGCACACATCTGTGACCTTGTAAACAAGAAAGTCCAGCATCCCCCCTGTTTTGCCCAAGACAAAAAAAAGCCACATTTTCATTGAAAACCCTCTTAAACCACAAAGAGCCTTACATAATATTGTATAAAAGTAAAATCTGTAATTTTATGCATTAATTAAAAGGTGCTGGCAGTAGAATAAAGCTCACTAAATCATTGTAAATCATTAAAAAACTAGTTTAGTAGTCCATGAAGACTTGAAATAGCTTTCCACAGCAAAGCAATAAAAATGATGTAATCCACTGTTAACTAGTCTCAATTTAATTATCAAACAGGGATTGGAGCCTTTTCCCCATTTTGCAGCCTTCAGCTGCTTTTTTGTTATTTATGGCATAGCTCTAAAGACTGTAAAGCATTATTGTGCATATTATATTGCCTATCATCAGATGCTTGAAAATGTGGTTTTGCATTTCCAACTCGATCTCTAGTTCCTTATTAACATCTAATACTTAGTACCCACTTTGTGCTAAATAATGAACTGTATAAGCGTTATTTTAATATTAGTCTCACAATGACTCTGTGAGGTAGGTATAATTACTACCCACATTAAATATCTCTAGAAATTGAGGTTTAGAGGTGGAGAATGTTGCCAGAAATCTCATATCTATAATAAATGGTAGAATCAGGACATGAACCTAACTCTCTTGGCTCTAAAGCCCACATTCAACCTAATCAGAAAATAATGTATCCCATAGGACTAAATGTGTTATTCAGTTAAACCTCATGCATTGATTACAAAATATTCTGGAGACTGCTTTCCATCAAATTCTTATGTAATGCTAATAAGATACCTTCAAACACCATACAAACAAATCAAATAAATATGGGTAACTCTGTTTCCTAGAATCATTTAGATCAGGGTTTCTCAACATGAACATTGTTGAGAATTTGGACTAGACAATTCTTTTGTGTGTGTCGGGAGTGGAGGGGAGGGGGGTGCTGCTGTTCTATGTATTGTAGCATGTTTAGCAGGATCTCTGGTCTCCACATGCCAATAGCATATACCTCTTCTAGTTGTGATGGATAAAAATGTCCCCAGACTGTCGAACGTCCCCTGCAGGTCAAAGTCATCCCCATTTGAAAACTGCTGATTTACATGAAACTCATTCTGGCAAGGTCTATATAATCATCAAAGGAAGAACACAACTAAGTGCCAAGCATTTGGATATGTCAGTCCCACAAAGCCTTTTCCTGAAACATCCTAATAATTCCAAGCAAAATAGTTTGTAATAGGCTTGCCGTATTCCTTCTTCACTTTGTAACTTGTTTCTGGATGCATTATTTTGTTTTGAAGCTTGCAATTTCAAATGGAGAAATGCAGATTAAACTGTGAGCATCAATAATGATACTGTCTTACATTAAATAAGCATAGTTCTGAATGTCTACAAATTATAATAAATGAATGTGGGAAGAGTATCCTATGATATATTTCATTTCAAAGGCTATTTTTAATATAAAATGCAAAGCTCATTATAATTTTAACAAGGAATAATTTTATATAATAACTCATGTTTATTTTTCAAAATTTCATTTTTATTTCTTAAAGAGTAATATAACTGTATTATTCACCTTTCTTCTTGAAATGGGTCTTGAAATGGTTCTACTTCGTTATTATGTATTAAGACAAAGTGACTTTTTAAAAATATTTTTCAATTATTTCTCTGTAAAATATTGTGAATGTAAATAGGCTACACTATTATTGCAGTGCTCACTAGTGCCATTATGATTATGAGCTTTTAATTTTCCTCAGAACATTTATGCTCAAAAGTTGAAAGTCAGCAGCCTATAACCAGACTTATTGTAAAAACTAATACACAGAGAATAATTCTTAGGTCTGGTGTCTTTATAAGACCAACAGAATCATGTCTATATAAAATAGTGTGTGGGGGGGCAGTGCATCTAAATCTTTGCTTTAAATTTCCTGAATAGTTTGACTAAAATAAAAGAAGATGCTTGAGAAAGCAAGTATGTACCAACCATAGGGCTGTTGAGAAAATTAAATTAAATAACATGAAAAACCTAGAAAACATTTCGTATTCAAAGGCATGGACATGATCAATAATCATAACTGCTATTTCTATACTGTTCACAGTGGTCTGGCACTTTAATATATTTCTGCAATTAAGTCATTATAATCACTTAATGAGGCCACAGTGTTACAACCCATTCCCTATTTTTAAAGTGAGAAAACAGAGGTGGCACAATGTTAAATAACTTGCCCAAAGTCACATAACTTGTAAGCCAGCAAGCTGGGATTCAGACTCAGGCAATCTTGAGTAAGGGTCTGTACTCCCACGCAATCTACAATTCGCAGGAAACCAAAATGAAGCAATTCCATGATGGTCAACCACATCTAATCTAATCAAATGCAATGGAATAAGGGTAAGTTTGAGTTCAAAAAAAAAAAAAACAAATGTATACTTTTTATTCTTTCCATTTCCTTGTTGTGTGACAGTGAAAGGGGGCGGTGGGGGGAAGCTCCATTTGAACACTGGAAAGCAAAAATAAGTATTTCCTTGTATAATTGTTGTGAGGATTAAATAACATATTCAGTACTTGGCATAATACCTAATGTGCTCAATAAATGGTAGTTATTAGAACAGGGATGAGCCTGCCTCAAGACTTTTGCTTGGTTCTCCTACTAAAGGTATATATAATTCAAACAAGATTAGATCTTGTAAAATCTAGCTATTTATTTTCTTCTCTGCAAATTTAAAGGAAATGAAAACATGCCTATGGCATAACATATTTTAGAACTATGGTTTAACTAAGATAGAGGACTATCAAGAAGATATTGTCTCATTTATGAATAGTTGAAAATTCAAAATCAAAATTTTAATTTTCCTTTCTTGGGTTGTACATACAGATCAGGAACTGAAAACATTCCTTCTGATGTTCCTACCTGCTTATATTCTTCTAAGACCTGCTCATTAATGAAAATGATGACTAAATAATGCCTCAGGCCTACAATTAATATCTCTCTGAATATTAAAAGTAACAATATTTTTAGATAGTAGATTGTTCCTTCTTTGAAGTAATATACCTTCAGTGTATCCAAACTCCAAACAAACTGATTAGTATATATCAACATATATCAACACATATATATTCATAAAATAGTAATTAGTTTATACTCTATCTAACTACTAAAATAACACAGCCAAAAGTTTAAAGAGGAATAGTTAATGTGTCTCTCTCTTCATTGAATAAGAATGGAAGGCCTTACTCCATCCTGGAAGAAAATGGTGCACAAATAAGTACAGTATTTTTTATAATTAACTTTATCTCATATTTTTTACCTGCAATTTCACCTACATTCATTCACATTTGACATAGTTTTCCTGACTAAAATGCCCTGACGATGCTATAAAAGACGATATAATAAGACTCCTATAAAATCTTCAGTGTGTTTTGAAGAAAAATAAGAAATTTAGAATTATTAAAATCCTTAAGTCATAAAAGTAAGCATGTTTAATGAGACAAAATATTGAATTAAGAAGCATAACAATGTCAATAATCAGAATGAAAACTGAAAATTGTATATTGTTTCTCGAATATTCCCAAAGACTATATATTTTGTGTGGGTTGGACATAGTACCTATGAGTGTGTTTTTTTTGGTTTTCACCTTGGTGCTTGTCATTGTGCCAATAATGTGTACTATGAAGTGATGGTAGATGCCTGTGTCTACCTATGCAAGTAAAGTGAAGAACTGGGGAAGTATTTGGATTAGTCAAATGCCACCACCCCCTTTTTCAAATAATCTCAATATGCTCTTTAATAAATGAACAATGAAGAGTTTGGTTTCTCTTTGAGAATAGCCCACAGCAAAAACATTACCATAGGATAGCAGAGGTCTAGGGAATGCAATGAAAACACCTAGATTATATATTTTGTCAAGCAGGGTATACACAACTAGAAAAGGCTTTTCTTGTAAAAGAAGCAGTTACGTAGAAAGCACTGTATCCACATTCTTCTCCTAAGAAACCTTGAAGGATCTGTCCGGAGTGCTGAAAGGGTTTCCTCTGGAGAAGGCTGGAGACTTTGTGGGATGTGTATTAACCTGATGAGTTCAGGAAGCAGTCAGTATTTTCGAGTACCCAACCAAAGATCCTTTTAAACAAAAGTCGACATTCATAACAGACAGAAATAGTCATAACTAATTCTTAAATGTGTAATTACATAGATATGAGAGAAATTAAAGGTGAAATTTTCCTGTACTCCATGAGGGGAATGAGGAGCACAAAGAACACCTAACAAGAGGTAGCATGCCCAAACACACCAATACTGAAAAGAATGTCTAGAATGTTGTATAACTAAGAAAATTCTACAGAAAATCTCAGCTTATTCCCACTGTGGGAGGGGTTGCACCCAGTACAAAGCAATGCTCCCTTGGCTGCCAGTAGCCAGCATTAAGGATACAGATTAGCTCTGGTTCAGTCTCTAGGGACTCAGAACAATAAAACAACATGTAGGGCATGAAGAAAGTAGAAGGGAGACTCTGCCTTCCCACTGGCCTGTGTCAGTTTCTTAGTGGAACTTAGTGGAAAGTAAAGTGTTGGAGAATCTGCCTGGTTGCTCAAGCTGAGGCAGCCCCGAGATTGTGCATAAATAAGCACCTGCTCTGGAGGGAAATGGGGGCAGTCAAAAACTCCAGCACCAGTTCCAAGAAGCCTCCAGGAAGATTCTTCATGTCCCTCTGTGAGGTCCCAAGTGCAGGTTGGGCTCTGGTCACCAGCTAGCTCGAGGGCCTGCCCCAGGTTCTTTCCCCAGGTCACTGCAGCCTGGGCTTCCTCCTTGAAATGCTGCTCATGCTGCCATTCCGGGGTAACTAGCAGATTTTGTGTCCGAAGGGAAAGATACATCCAAGAGAGAGGAAAGAGCGGGAGGGCGCAGACTGAGGTTTAGGAGGCACACTAGCCTGTTTGATAAAGCAGTGATTTCAGCACCACCCGCTGTCCCTCTCTTCCTGCGGCAGGCGCTACCGTCCGGGCAGCTAATTCAGCTATTACGAAGCGACTCTCCTTCCTTCCATTTCTACCTGTGCTTCTCTCTATTTCGAGCCCTTGGTGATTGAGGAAGAACAGGCTGCATTCTAAACAGGCGTACCTGGCCTTAGGGAGCGGGAACTCGGATCTGAAGGCATGCAGAATCCCTTTCTCAACCCTTGCAGCCATTCCCTCATTTACCCCATTGCTCTCGCCTTTTCTCCCAACAGGTTTAACTAAGGCTGCCAGCAAATGGAGCAGATTTCAATATCGAGGTTCTGGCCACCTCCGCTCCACCCTCGTCCCCTTCCCCGAAAACCAAACTGTGTGCTACCCAGCAAGCTGATAGCCCCTACCTCCTTCCTGGCTGGGGACACTTGGGCACGCAGACACTTAGCGAGCTTACCCCCCTGTTGGCCACGCAGCGGGCAGTGAGACGCGATCTAGCTAGCCCCCCACAAAGTTGGGCCGTGCTGATCAGTGGGGCAGAACCAGCCTCTCCAGTCCCGGGCTCCCCCCCAAGATGATCTTAAGCTCATCTCCTGCTCCCAGAGCACGCAGAACAGCAGAGCTGAGGGCGGCGTGTGCGGCAATCTCCCTGCTACTGAGAAAGGGGAGAAGGGGGGAAGGGGAGAGCGCGGAGGCGGGAGGGGTGGTAGTTTGTATTTATAGAGAATAGAGTTCTCAGTGTAACTTTTTGGTGCCACCAAGTGGCACAATGAGTTCCATTAGGAACACAGACTTTGGGTCAATCTGGATAGGTAAACCAGCTCCACAGCCAGATGCTTACATGATGAAGGGTTTGAGGGGGGCACCCTAAGACTTGAGTTTTCCCATGTGCACCTACATGCACCTTCATATCTCAGCACCTGGGATGCAAATCCCTAAGTCCTAAGAATGAGTTTGTATTGAGAGTCAAGTGGTATCTGTGCCCTCTTCAGACAAGTGGTAAAGGTGTCAAGGACACTGGACAGATGCCAGGTGCCTCCTAGGAGTCTAGGAACCCTTGTCTCAGGAAGGATATACATTCTTTTCTCCCTCATAACCCCTCTGCCCAGATTACAGTATTCTCATACCTCGCTCTAAAACCTTCTTCCTGTCATCCCGAGTGTCCAGTCCTTAAAGTGGGACGTCATTCATTCCCCTTGTGTTAGAATCAATTTCAGATTATTTCTCAAATACTCAAATTCAAAGAACTTCGCAGCTTGCCACTAAACCTCCTTCTTTAATTGCTACCTTAAAAAAGCATTTGATTTTAGGCTCTATGGATCTTAACCTCTCCAAACAGCACTTAGAACTCCAGGTTCCCTTGGCTATAAGCTAAGCGTCTGCTTGTCCTGCTCACCCATTTCAACAGATCTCTCAGCACACATTACACAAACAGCACAGCCAAGAACTTGCAAATACCTTTGAGACTTTGAGGGAAAATTCCCTGAAGCTTCCTTTATCTGGATTTTCTGGGTGTTCTTCCTTTCTTAATGCAGATCCTTAAACCATACAGTCATAGACACTACTGCATGGGACCTTAGTTAGTGTCCCAAAGTGCAGAAGAACCTTACATTTTACAGATGGGGAAACTAAATATACAAAGATTCAAGGTCACATATTTCCCTAGAGACCAGCCCAGGGACACCCAGGGTAGAAAATGAACACAGTGATGCCAAGCCTGTCTTCCAGGCTCCTGTTCCTTCTAGCTCCCCACACAATCCATTCAGTCCTGTTCAGCTCCCTTCTCTCCCCTCTTTCTCCCCACATTCCTCTTTCTGACCCTATCCTTTGCCAAAGTTCCATAAAGGAACCTGGAGTAAAGGCGGCTTCCTATCCCCACTGGGAGTACATGAACTTGAGAATATAGGTCCAGAGTTGCACATGTGTCCCCCTTAAAATGGCCCCCTGTTCTAGAAAATCTCTCCTTCCCAGTAGTATAGTCATGGAAGTGTCATTTTAGAAATGGAACACTGGCATTCATACCCAAGAAAGTCCCTCTTTTGCTGTCTCTTTGCCGGTTGAAGCAACAGCAAATGCATTTATAGCCCCCCAAACATCTAATGACCTCAAAGATAGAGGGGACCCCTTCTTTGATAAATGCACCCCTTTGTGCACACACCTCAGTATGAGAGAGAGAGAGAGAGAGAGAGAGAGAGAGAGAGAGAGAGAGAGAGAGAGAGAGAGAGAGAGAGAGAGAGAGAGAGAGAGAGAGAGAGAGAGATATGGAGATCCAAACGCCTCTTTTGGCTCAGATTTCTATTTTTTTCTCCTCTGATTTTGTTTTTTTAGTTCGTTTTCTATGGAAACGAGCCCACTTAAATCCCTCACTTATGCAAATAAAAGCAAAATGATCTTCATAAACCTCTCATTAGAGGAATACCGCGGTAGCCTGGGCTCCTGACTAGAAATTCATGTCTGATTCACACAGCACACGTCCTTGCAGGGTGACTTTTCTAAACTTGCAGGACCTCGTAGCATCCTTGGCTCCACCAGTTCTCCACCTGCCCACCACCTGCCCTCCTGGGTCCTTCGCCCGAGCTCCCGCCCCTTGCTGAATGCTCTCCAGCCCTATGCTGGGGGAGGGGCTCCGGCGGTATCCTATATCCGTGGTGACTCTAGAGCTGAAAGAAAGAAAAACGCGCTGTGCTTACCAGGTGCGCGCCCTGAGCCTGGCGCCCCCAGCCAGCCGCTCCTCGCCGGCTTCCTGCGCTCCTTTAGCGGCCTTGGCTGCAGCTGGAGCGCTAGTGGTGGCGATGGAGGCAGCGGTGGCAGTAGGCAGAGCGGCTCCGGGCCCGCGGCGGTGGCGCTCGCTCTCCCGCGCCAGCGCTTGGAGCACGTGCCGCACTCTGGCAGACGCAGCTGGAAGCGCAGCGCAGGGCTGGCTCCTACTCCTGCAGCGCGCGGGGCGGAGGGCGGTAGAACCACCAGGGCACCGACTCAGTGGGTGACGAGTGTTTTGAAGCCTCGTAGTCTCGGGGTTCAGGCAAGGGTAGCCTCGGGCTCCCTCTGCAGCTCCTCAGCTTTTCTCCGGAGCCGCGGAAAGAGAAGAGCTGTGTGGGGAGGCGTGGGTGGTGTGTCACTCAGGGAGAAGCTGGGGGAGCAGGTAGATAATAAGCTTCTTTCTGATGATGGCACTTAACCCCCTGACAACGAATGGGAAAATGGGCGTCACTGCTGGAGGATAGAGAGAACCAGGAAGTCAGGGAACCCCAAAATGATTCAGAAGTGTGAGTGGTTAGAAAGAACGGTCTCTCTAATGGCATTACTTATTAATAATGCCATTTTGCATGTCTGCACTTCTTACAAACGATTCTTTCTACATCCACTAAAATTTCTTCCTCCGTAGCAGTTAAATATCTTTTACTTCCTCAAATGACTTTGCTTCCCTTCCCCCACCACCCCTATAACTCACCAAGATTGTAAAAAATGCTGAGGTTACCTTTAAATTACAAAACCATTTCATTTCTGCCTCTGAAAAAAAGAGATTGGTGTAAATTACTTGCATGGCTTAATTTAAGGAAAGAAATTGCAGCAATATTATTATTATATTTCTCATTATATTCGCTGAATTTTGGGAGCCAGGTATTGCAGCAGTTGGATGAAAGATTAAAAGATGAAGACACTAAGGTTGCGGGGGTTGGTCTGGATGCACACATCAGTAATGTAGATCTCCCACCAGACCCCCGAAAACAAGGCAAGTTGTTCCTTTATAAATTCAGGATTCGACAAGAAAAAGAAAAAGAAATGTTATCTACCATACCATGTTGATCTTTACGATGGCACATTTTCATGTGTTCTGTGATGGTGGCATTAATTTTCAAGATTCTTTTATTGCAATTCACAAAGCAAGCTTTAGTACTTTGTAGGGAGGCCAGCAAAGCTAGGGTTGATCTCCCTGAATAAGAAAGATGAGAAAGATGGCATAAATGAGAAAATACGAAAGAACAGTGGGCGTTCTGAGGAAAATAAATGGGAACTAATGACTAGATGATTCTGGAGAAGTAATTAAGTCTAATGTATAAAATGGTTTGTTAGCGCAATTGGCTGGACCATTGGCAATGAAGACAAGGTCACAGATTTGACCCTTCTAGGAGACACTTAGCTTTGAGTGAACATAGGACACACCAAGTTCCCCACCCTTCTTCATCAGTTGGAACTGGCTCAAAGTACACAAGTGTATGAGCTGAGCCTAGATAAGAAGGGGTTCTAACAGTGGTCACTCAGTCACTTCCACTCTTCAATTTCCTACATACATTTTCTTCACTGCTATCTCTCAGGGTTATGGAGAGGATGAGATGAGGTAGGGCATGTAAGGCCTCTCAGAAATGATAAAACATTCCATAGAGGTAATTTATTGTTTACCAAGACATATCCACTTCCTGCACTCTAAAAGCTAAAATTTGAAGGACATTTCCTATGTTGAACAATAGTGATATTTTCAGATGATAAGGAAAACAAAACTATATAATCTCAAATTACTCAGTGACATTTTACAATATACCTTTACCTCATAATTGTAAAGTGCTGAATTAGGTAAAGTTAAAATTAAAAGCATAAAAATAATGTTTTAAGTCCCCAAAGTAAATCCTGATTGTAAATTGCTCAGGAGTATGACTTTTACCTTAGGATGAGCTATTAATAATCAAAATATTATAATTCTTGTGTAGAATGGTAAAAAAAAAAACATGAAAAAAAGTTATTTGTACTTATAACTGATTAAATTTAAAACTTGGAACCTTCATTGATTTCTCTCTTCCTCTCACATACAATTTGTCCAGAAATCTTCTTGAGTCTATCTTCAAAATTATCCAGAATCCTACCGCTTCTAACCTCCTTCACAGACACCATGTTGAATCAAGCTACCATCATCTTTTACATGGTTACAGCAATAGCTTCCAAGTCTTTCAGCTTCTTCACTTTTTTCTCTACAGGCTATACTCACCACAGCACAGTGTGCTTTGTGAGAAATTAGCGTAAATCAAAACCCTCTTGTAACTTTCCATTTCATGCAGTCAAAGCCCAAGTCTTTACTATTACTCTACATAATCTGTCTCCACTCCATTACCTTCCTGACCTCATTTTCTAGTACTCTTCTCCTTTGCTCAGTCTACTCCAGCCACCAGTACTCCCTTGCTATTTCTTAAACATGCCTGACCTGCTCCAATCTAATGGTCCTTGCATTAGCTGTTTCTTCTACATGGAATGCTCTGTTCCCAAGGAATCATTGGGCTAACTGCTCTCATTCAGATTTTTGCCCAAATCTTACCTACTTAATGAGGCCTTCCCAGACTATTCTACTGTAAACTACTATACTTCATGATCTCAGTACTCTTGATCTCCTTTCCCTAACTCTATTTTGCCCCATATTTCTTAATACAGGCTAATAGACTATATATTTTCTTTCATTTGTTATGACTATTATTTATTGTCTGTCTTTTTCTCTCCCACATATTAGAATGTAAACTCCTCAAGGAAAGGAATCTTTGTATGTATGTTTGTTTTACTGATATATTACAAATAAAACTGAAGGAAAAAATTCTTGCACATAGAAGCTACTCAATAAATATATTTGAATGTTTAAATGAATATTTATGAAAGTAGACATATACATGTTACATGCTGCCTTTCATTTTCCTAGTTGGGATCACTGATGGCAAATCATGTAAAAGTTTACAGGGGGTTTGCATGACTACTGAATGACAACACTTTTTTCCAAACCTGGGCACATTTACCCACTTCTTGCATTTTATTTTTACGTTGTGTTTCTTAGACTTAGCCAGCTCATATTCTAGACTCCAAAAGTGTTATTGCATTTCTAAATGTTTTGCAATCATGTATTTATCTGAACTCATCAAATAACAGATTGCAAGTGGATTTTTAAAATAATTCCTCTGGGAGAATATTTTTTCATTCATTTAATAAATACTCATCAAACATCTCTCTCTTTGTTTGCCAGTAACTATACAAGGACGGCAACAGAATAATGAACAAAATAAATACAGGACTGACTTCAAAAAATCTAGAGTTATTAGGTATGTACGAGCATATATATGTTATTGATTCATTCATGCCATATAGTAGATATTTATTAAACTATCATGTGCCAGGCATGACTAGGTGCTGGGAATGCAATGGTGACTGAAATAAAGTCAAGTAAGGGGCACACAAACTAACTAACTAACTAACTAACTAACTAACTACCTAATTAACATGTCTTGCAACTTATAGGAGGTACAATAAAGAATTGAACAAGGTAAGTTATGAAGAATAAAATAGCATAAGAAGGAGCCTGGCCATCTTGTTTCTATAGGACAGTAAAAAAATCTCTCTGAGATAGTATATTTGGTAAAGATGCAAAAGAGTCAACTATGCAAAGAATGGGGGGTGTGTGTGTGTGTGTGTGTGTGTGTGTTGAGGGTGGGAAGAGATGATTAACCGGAGGGAGGAAAGAAAGAAAGGCTATTACAGGCATAGGGAACAACAGCTGGAACTTCTGAGGCAGGAGAACAATTGGCATGTTTTAGAAACTGAAAAGACATTGGTGTTGATGAAGTAGAGCTTGGAAAACCTTCACTATATCTCAGTTTGCTCAACTGCAAAATGGAAGTTGTTTCTATTTAATAAATTTATCTGCCTGCTTTCTAAATGTGAATGAGGCAATTATATATTAAAGTCATTGGAAATAGAAAACGAAAACAAAGCAGAAAGAGGAAGTGACAAACACACAAGTTATTTTGATTAATATATCTGCGTTCTACCAGAAAACATTTAGTTATGAGTTCATTAGCTAACAAACAAAAAAGGGAAAATGTCTCACCTAATTATTATTATCTAAAAAAATGAGTCCATTCTAAGAAAAGGAATTTTGTTGTTGTTGCTACTATTACTAAATGCTAATATTATTACAGACATAAAAATCCAATATCTTCAACAAGAATTTTACAGCAAAAATAGAAACCTTTTTTATATTACATGGTCTTGTATAAAACTTCAATCCATGTCCCAGGCATAACACAGAAATTTAACTCAAAGAAGTTGTTGTTTATGGGTCTAGTGTCACTTATCTTTCTATTCTCCAGACAGGACAGATTTTGAATATAGCCCTGGGATTTTTCAAGTTGTCATGAGACTGGGGAAAAATACAATAGTAAAAGAGCTTTATTATCTCAGTACTTGGGAAACTATAAGTATTTCAATAAGCGTTTTCCAGGATGAAGCCCTGTCCAAACAGTGCCCTTGACATACACGTGGCAAACAGATATGCATCTTCACCTTGTGAGCTTTGGTCATGCTTAACTCTCATCACAATAGGCAAAGCACTCTCCCCTGACAGCCCAGAGTGAACACCCAGATTCAATTAAACTTTGAGCCTCAACGCAAATGGTGTATCATAGTGCCTACTGGACTTCAAGCCTAACAGCTAGACGTTTGAAAACCGGCTCTTGTTCTAATTTGACGAGGGGACTTGGACTAGCTATTGAACCTCAAAGCCTCATTTCCTTATCTGGAAATGAGGAAATGGAAACTATAGTTTTAAAAATACCGAATTCTCTTGGTTATATGTAGTCATTTTTCAAACTAAAAAGTATTATAGAGATCATGGGCATATTATAGCTCTTATTTTCTCATATTCCATCACGATCTGGCTCTATTATTCCGGGACAATACCATATAGGCAAGAATTTTGATAATGATGTTGGATTATTAGGATCATAAATAACAAAAGAAATTCCTCTCTGAATTCTGTTTTCATATTTACTAGAAACTTCTTTTCCTTCTCTAAAACATGGAAAATAGTATGGGTCTAGTGGGGTTGCTGCTGAGATAAGCAATAATGCATGTGAAGCAATTGTACAATCCCTGAAATGTGGTAAGTACATGGTTTTTGGAGGTGATAATGATGGGAATGAAGATTAGTTTATTTTAATTTCCATCCTGTGCATTGAATGTAATAGCAATAAATGGGCAAGGCTCTAGATATATAGCTTGAGACTTGAGGTCCACTATTTTGGATACCTGGAAATTTGAAAACCACCTTCTAGTCTGGTAGAGTTCATCTCTTTGTAAATTGCAGAGCAAGATCTTGTAATTCTTAGTTGATACTTTTGGCAAAGGCAGTGATTTTTCATCTACAATAAAAATAGATAAAATATAATGGCAGCAGCATTCTGTTTTGCATTTCAATGATGGAGTAAGGTTATACAGAGGATTATATCCTTCACAACAGAGTCTTGGAATGATTACTTAATAGAATCCCTGGAAATTTTGCACTGTATACATAAGAGACAATTATGTTCCCAATGGTAATAGAGACAACTATTGCAACTATTCACAGTACATTTAATTATGAGGAATCTTAATGACCTGAAATCTAACACTGTATCTAACATTCACTGAAGTTGATTTAAGATATTTCTATTTTCCAATGTTTCATTTTCTTAGTAGTTTATTTAGCTAAAGTCAATAATTTAAAGTTAGGTAGTAATCCGTGCAATGCCAAAAACTTGAAAATAGATGAACTAATATCTTTTTTATATTACTAAATACTTCATTTTTATATCTCTTAAAGATTTAGCAGGGATGTTGAGCTTTGCTAAACACATGGATCTACGAAGAACTGTGACTGATGGACCAAGAACTTATGTAATACAGTTGAAGTAATATAGCATTCAATTCTGTTCCTTACTTATTTATCTGTAAATTGGGGAAAATAGTAGTTCTATAAATTAGTTGTGAAGACTAAATAAGTTATACTTGTAAAGCACAGAGCTTGGCACATGGTAAGTATTAAACACATTGTTGGTTATAATTATTGTAGAGGAGAAGCTGTTATAACATGAGGAAGAGCACGATCTCTGAAACCAATCTGCATGGATCTGACTCTTGGTTGTGTGGCTTACCAGCTGTGTATAGACTAATTATATAACATTTCTGTGCTTTAGTTTCCTTTTTTATATAGTAGACAGAAAGGAATGGTAAATACTTCATAGGATCATTGTTAATATTAAAGGAGTTAACTACTCTTAAATCCTTACAAAAGTGCTTTGCACGTATATAGTTATCATGCAATGTTAGCTATTATTCACATTTAATAATTTTGTAAGCATTTTAGATCCAGTCATCATTCAACTTAAAAAGCTTCCTATAATTATAGTGAACCTGATAGTCCAAGGAACTATGAAACATTAGGCTTTGTAAATCATATTGGAATAGATATTTTTAGGACACTCAAAAAGAATAGAAGGTCTTACTGCTAATCTCTCTCTCTCTCTCTCTCTTTCTCTCTCTCTCAATGGCTGTGTACTTGCATTTCTATAATGTTCATAGGACAGTTCAAACTATGAAGCATCATACTTGGGTCTCCCCTTTGTTTGGCCCTGTCCTCTTTACTAAACACTTCATTACTGGCTTGCCTTTCCCTAACACACTATGTATTTTTATCATGACTCTGTAAAACAAAAAATGGGTTTTTTTGAAAGGCTCTTACTTTTATCCTCCTCTTTCCCTAATGAGTGCATGTTTATCCTTCAAGATCAGCTCCAATGAAACACTACCTAATCCTCTTGAAGGACTACTCACCACTTCTTTCTGCTACCACAGAACTTTGCTCAAAAGCCCTAGCATAAGATATGATAAGATATGTAATATTAAGTCATAATTATTCATTTAGGGGACATATACTAAATATATAATTCCATAAATTAGTGAATATATTCAATCGATCATTTCAGATTCTCATAAGCTAGATTCTAAATCAGCCTCAAATGAGTTCAGATCCATAGATTTTTCTAGTCGGTGGGTTCTGAACTCAAGCTACATATTAATATTATCTAGGAGGAACTTAAAATCACTAACTTAATTGGTATCAGGTGGAGACCCAGGAAATTAGTTTTTTAAAGAGCTTTTCAGATGATTCTAATGTACAGCCAATATTCAGAACCAATGCCCAGTCTATTTAAAACCTTTGTATTTATTTTAAATGAATTTTGAAAAAGTGATATCATAAATAAGAGTGTAGGAACCATGTTATGTTGTTATGCAAAGCATAATTTGACCACAGGAAAATAAGATAACTTCTATGTGATTAATGAATATTGAAATCTTTTAAAATGAACGCCCCCATTTCACATCTATAAACACTTTAAAGGCATACTTTATATCAGAAATACACATATCATCCCCAAATATCCTTAATATCAATTGTAGAATGGTAAAATCCAGAGAGGTGAAGTAGCTTGCCCTTATCACACAAGTTTAAAATAGTAGCTCCAAAAAGCAAAGTGACATCTTGAACCCCAAAACTTCTGCTTTCATTATCTCATTCTGCCTCTTATCTCTGTAAAAACTCCTAGCCTTGACATATAAGTTGTGAAAATTCTGAATATTGACATACTTGATTCATATATTCTGAAATAGAATATTCATTACAAAATCTCAGCTGTATACATATCACTGCATTTCTTAAAAATCGAAATAAAGTTATATTAGCAATTCAGTCTTTGCAAATATGTTCAGAAAAGAATAAGTGTTCAAGATACTGCAAGATACTGCATTAATTCAATGTTCTATTTAAAAAAAACGAAGAAATGAAGAAAAATATTTATTTTGATTATCCAGTAACTTTAAAATAAACTAGCTTTTAATATTTTTCTTAAAATTATATGTGTGCATGCATGTGAATGTGGTATTCTGATGTACCTACAGACTTCTTAAACAAATATTAATTGAGCAGCTGTTACATGTCAGACCTTGAACTAAGTGCAGAGGTTGCAAAGTGCAATAACTTCAAGGATCTGAAAATTCAGTTTCATTTATTTTGTACCCCAATATCAACTGTATTCTTATTGTTTCACTTTAAATTGTTTTCTAAATTTGTAAGCATACTGACTGGTGGTTATTTTTTCACTACATATCATTCTATTTTATTTGTATGTAATTATTTAAGGGGATTCTCAAAAGAGGGTCAAATTTTTAAAAAATATATGAATTCACTCTAAACTAGCTACAATATTCAGTTAGTCAGAATATTTAAGCGGTCTATTTTCTAATTATTGCTCCCATTTTAAATTTTAATATGTTGTAATATTTTTCTCAGTTCTCAGTAATATTCTAAGTATGAAAAAGCCAAGGGACTGTTCTCCCATTTTCTTTCTTTCACATGTCCTACCATACAAAAGATAAAGAAGATGGAAAAGGAAAAAGAAAAAGGAGGTGGAGAAGAAAGAACAGAAAAAGAATGAATGAAGAAAGAAAAAGAGAGGGAGACAAGAAAAAGAAAAATGGGAAAAAGGGAGGAGGGAGGGAAGGAGGATGAAGAGAAAAAAAATAGCACGGGGTTGAATTTTGCAAAAATTGTCAAATCCCAGGACTGTATAATCTAAAATAAATCACATAATTTATGAAGTTATACTCAAACGAGAGTTAAAATCTATGTCAGCATTCCAAATTTAAGACTCAAAGTCTCACTAAGCTCAAGACCTCTCTTCTGATCTCTTAATGTTCCACAGACTCATGTCTGGTTTCCATGGTGACCATTTCATGAGTCGTTTAAATAATAAGAAAAAAATTATCTTCTCTCAACATTTATTTTCCACATTTTAGGATTAGAATCTTTCCTCCATTCCTGGAATCCCAGAGAGTTTCTTTAACTTAAGTGCCTTTACCCTAGATAATAATCATCTCAACAAAAAAATACAAAAGACGTAAATAAGAGGTATAGAGCAGTACAAGTTAAATTTTTAAATAGATGATAGATAGATGATAGATAGATAGATAGATAGATAGATAGATAGATAGATAGATAGATAGATAGATAGATGATAGATAGATGAGTAGAACTGCCTTGTATTCATTTCTCTGATGAAATGCATATAAATTTAGATTTCCTTTTTTCTACAGAAACATAGGATCTGCAACACCAAAAAAGAGCTAGTGAGAAAACAGAACCATATTGGAGGCATAAGCTGTGCTTCAGGGGATTAAGTTAATAACCTGTAACTGATTTTTTAATTCAAAACATTCTAAATATGGCTCTCCTGCATCGAATAATATGCAAAATACAATTAAGAAAATTCCCTAGAAACACTGGCATTTTCTACTAAAAACATGCTCTATCTTAATTTAAGCTCTCAATTTTGTCAGCTTCATAACTGTTAGTTTGAAATTTTAATCCAATTCTTTTTTATTTGATCATTCTACATATTTTATTATAATCAAATTCTAATTGAAAATAGGTAAATAATGTTGAATGAATATATGAATAATAGAAAAACTAAAGGCTTTCTTATATAACCTTCATATTCCCACCTTACTCACAGCACTTGACTATTTCTCTACTCCGAAGTATTTATCAGACCTATTTTGTTCCCAAAGTTCCATAAATTTCTATAATCACAAAATTCTACACTATATAGTTATTAATCGTTTGTTGTTTGGAATATCCAACGTTATTTCTAGGGACCTATTGCCATATGCTCATTCACTTCTCACTATTATGCCATCATCTTGCTTAGGATTTGTCGGTCATGTTTTAGTAGCTTAACAAATCAATTCGTGAATACATGAATTGACACTTTAAAGTTACCATTCATTTACTTTGATAAACCATGATTCACGATAAAAAGAAAACAAAATTAACACCTATTAAGACCTATTAAAAAAATCAAGAAATTTTATAATATAACCAATTGCTTTATATAT
>NW_011888865.1:4053671-4056213 GCF_000151845.1 Pteropus vampyrus
AGGTGCATGCCCATAAAAAACTCAAAATAAAATCAATAATTATCTGTAAATATAGTGCAAAAAGCCCTACAGAGTTCTCCATTGTGATCGTGCTGCTGCCTTCCAGTTATATATAGTTGACTTTTAGTATATGTGTGTAACTGTAAATATGTATCTAGGACATAGTCAAAGAATATCTTCAATTGTAATTTTCACAGATAGCCCCTCCATAGAGGTTGTTCTAGTTAATACTTCAGCAGGGATGTATATTTTTTTGATATATATTTTTTTATCCCTTGTTTTCCTAACAAGTCCATATCTATCCTTCAAAATAAGCTTACTTCCCTACATATCACTAACACAGTATGTCATCACATGAGTAATCTAGTATATGTGTATGTGTGTATGCAACACCCATGTGTTACATGTGTTTTATATGTATAAAACACATACATTTTCTATATACGTATATTTAAAATATATTTTAAGGTGGTTTACGTGTTATATGTGTTATATATATGTGTGTGTGTGTGTGTGTGTGTGTATACATACATATACATATATATGCATATATATATCACACATAAACCATCTTAAAACCTGGAGAATGAGTATACTATATAATCTCTCAAGGATCCCTTTGCTTCTCAGAACCTTTGAGTAGTGGGAAAACGACTTGAGAAGAGATCACCAACATTTTCAGTCCTTTGTCTAGCTTTAGCAGGATGAATCAATTATAACATTTCTGTGCAGCTCCTAAAGTAGTTTTTTTAATAATCCGAAGATGACCATGGGGAACAATGTTAGGCACCATAGATGGTAAAGAATATGCAATGCGGGCTTCCTAGCTTCATGTTTTAAAATCTAGCAGGTGAGGCTTTGTAGTGTTTCCTCAAGTCAAGCTAGCTAAAATAGAAAATAGACCTTTAAATGGCTTAAATGGCAATTATCAAAGTGTCTTTAAATTTGAACAAACAAATATATAATACAAAACTACTGTATACATGACTCCATGATGATTAGTTAGTTTGTGGGTTAGAGGGAGATTGGGTTGGCATAGAGTGTAAAAAAAAGTAAAGGATAAAAAATGAAAGAAAAGTAAAAAAGTTCTTGTCCTCTAAAAGCTCAAAATCTAGGGCCAAGGAAAAGTTTTCCTATGCCTCAAGAATTCCTAATCCAGATCTGATCTCTGCAAAATGAAGGGATTAAAATTTGAGAATAGTAACAAAAGATAAAAGACAACCTCCCTAAACTTACAGAGAAAAATATTGTTTGCATTGTACGAATGTTACAGTGTTAGTGTCATATATTACTAGCATCATAATTTCTACTTTATGAGGTTCAAACCAGATTTTCCCATCTAATAATGTCATTGCTCTGAAAAAGACCAAGAGTCCACAGACTAGTTATTGGTAGCATAACTAGCTGTAGCTCCTGTAACAGATAAATCCTTAAACTTCAAGAAGACTCATTGGTTGTTCATATTAGTCAGCAGTGGCAGTGGGGTAGTTGGTAGGTAAGGTGGGGGAGGGGAAGAAATGGTATCTTTTTGCTACATGTTAATTTAGGACCTAGGTACTTCTATCTTGTGGCACTGTTATTTTGATACATAGTTTCCCAATGTCTATGGAGTGGGAAAGGAAGGTGAGTAAGGATTTTGTGACCAGACCTGAATGTGGTATCAATTCTACCCACATTCTGTTGGCCAGGTTAAGTCAAATAGCCCAATTTAACATGTCACCCTGGGTGAGGTACAGCAAGAGCAGCCACAGATCAAGAGAGAGAAACCGAAGAGTTTTACTATGTCGTCACTCACAGTCCCCTGGGGATAACACAGGATGCCTTGCAGGGCCACTCAGAGAAAAAACCAGGATTGGTCATGAGGCAGAAGAAAAGAGGGGAACTGTTGTAAAGGGATGTTGGAAAACAGAAATCTTCCTTTATACCTAGGAGGAAAAAGAAATGAGCTGTTGGACATGTGACAGAGAAACTTTATCATCACACTCACAAGAAGAATGAGGGATCTAAGAGTCAATAACAAAACAAAACAAACAAATAACAACAAAAACAAGATATATACCTTAACTTCTTCCCTATGTCTATTTGCAATATACTTTTTTTTTTTTTCTACTCAATATGTTTGAGACCAAGCATCCCTGTCTTGCTATGGAATTGCTTTAAGAAGGGGGAATGACAATAGAACACTTCAGCTGTATTGTAACAGTACCTGCATGCAATATAGTTTTTTAAATGCTGTCTTGACCCAATTTTGAGGCCCTAGCTAAAGGCCAGTCTCTTTGAGTAGCCAATTAAGTCTACACCTCTAACCAGCTCCCATATCAGGCTCTCACACTCCAGGACACTACTCTCCTGTGCTAATTGTCCCAAGTCCAGATATCAGACAACCAAGGACAGCCCCTATGCCCCAAAGCCTGTTGAAAATATTCAAAGTAGCTAATTCTAAACATACTCAGAGAAACCACAGTAAAGGCACTGGCCCACAGCTCCCCTCTTTCCTTCTGCCTCATGACCCATCCTGGTATTTTCTCTGAGTGGCCCTGCA
>NW_011888865.1:4058093-4068949 GCF_000151845.1 Pteropus vampyrus
TACACCCCACCCCTTCTTTATCTCCCATATACAGTTCACATAGAAATGAATACCTGCCCTTCCTCGTGAATAAGTTAGAACTTGGTCAGAATGTAGTTGCCTAAATTAACAATCTATACATGATAAAACATGTGATTAATAGATTGTTACTTTTAAAAAGTGAACAAATTTAAATAGTAAATAGTAAATTTCACCATTTAACACACCTTCAAAAGAAAATTATATATATTCTATAAAATCGTTGCCTAGGAAACAAATGATTTTATCCTATTTTTGGCATAGAACTGTAGGTGTATAAAAGCTCTGAATCAGTCCTCACAGCATGAACACTGGTATTTATGAAGCCAGCAAGACAGTACAGGTGCTTCTACCTTGTGGTCTGTAGAAAGGAAATGAGGTCTAAATATTGTCTGAGAATTCTTTGAGAGATCAACTTTGAGAGATTAAAGGGACAAAACATCCCTTCAAGTTACTAGAAGAAGGTAAGAAGGACTTAAATAGATTTCTCCAGAAAGATATACAAATGACCAATAAATATATGAAAAGATGCTCAATGTCACTAATCATCAGAGAAATGGAAATCAAAACCATAATGAAATATCACCTAATATCAATTAGGTTATCCACTATCAACACACACACACACACACACACACACCAGAAAACAAACAAGTATTGGTGAAGATCTGGAGAAACTAGAACCTTTGTACATGGTTAGTAGAAATGTGAAATAGTAGAGTTCCTATGGAAAAAAGTACAGAGATTTCTCAAAAAACTAAAAATAGAATCACTATATGATCCAACAATTCCACTTCTGGGTTTTTAACCAAAAGAATAAAAGACAGAAACTTAAAGAGATATTTGCACATACCACGTTCATTGTAGTATCATTCACAATAACCAAGAGGTGGAGGCAAACTACATGTTCATGGCTATACGTAAAAAGTGTGGTATATACATACAATGGAATATTATCAGCCTTAAAAAAGGAAATCCTGTCATATACAACATGGGTGAACTTTGAGGACATTATGTTGAGTGAAATAAGCCTGTCGCAAAAAGACGAATACTTCATAATTCCACTTATATGAGATATCTAAAGTAGTCCAACTCGTAGAGACAGAAAGTAGAATGGTAGTTGCAAGAAGTTAGGGGCGGGAGAAAGGGAAGTTGTTCAACAAGTATAGGTTTTCAATTTTGCAAGATGAAAAAGTTCTAGAAATCCATTACATAATAATATGCACATAATTAAAACTACTGTACTGAATACCTAAAAATGGCTTAAGATAATAAATTTTGTTATGGTTTTTAAAATAAAAAATTATAAAACAATTGTTGACTATTCAGATCCCTTTCCTTTTCATATAAATTGTCTCTAATAAATGTAGTATCTTTTTCATTCTTAATATTAATAATTTTTAGTTCTGCAGTCTGGCTAGTGTTTTATCAATTTTAATCATCTTATCAAAGAACCAGCTTTTGGTTTCATTGAAATTTCTGTTATTTTTAGATTTCTATTTCTATTTCATTGATTTCTACTTCATTGATTTCTTCTACACTTTTCTTCTGTTCTGAGTTTAATTTGATCTTCTTTTAATAGTTTGTTAAGTTGCAGTTTTAGAACATTGATTGAAGGCTTTTTCTTTTCTAGAGTTTTTAGTGCTGTAAATTTCTCTCTAAACTGTGTCTAACCAATTTTAATATATTGCGCTTTTATTTTGACTTATTTCAAAATGTTTTCTAACTTCCTTTGAGCTTTTTAACTTTATTCATGTTTAGCTTACAACTGTGTCTTTTAATTTACAAATACTTGGAAATCTACCCTATTATTTCCAATTTAATACCATTGTGGTTTACATATATACTTTATGTGATTTTGATCCTTTTAAATTTATCGAGACACTTTTTAGGTCCAAAATATGATCTATCTTGATGTGTTCTGTGCACAATTGAAAAAAATGTGTTTTATGATTTGCTGCTTACAATGTTCTATAAAAACAGGCCAAGTTTAGTGCAGAACTTCTTACAAATGTTGTCAACTTGTTTTATCAAGAGGAGTACAGAAGTCTACAACTATAATTGTGAATTTATCTATTTTTCCTTTTGGCTTTACTAGGTTTTACTTTTTGTATTTTGAATTTCTGTTATCCACATATCCATTTTGGATAATTATATATATTTGTTGAATTGACCCTTGATATGTCATGTCTATCTTTGTCATTTATTTGGAAGTCAATTAGTTTTTAATATGGCTAATATTTTCATGGCATATCATAACAAATTGAATCCAGAAATATACATACATACAAAAATATAACATATCATGATAAATAGGTTTTATTTTATAAATGCAGCATATGTCGGCATTGGAAAATAATTTAATTCAGTATATGAACAAAATACAAATAAAAGGAAAACTTTATAATCACAAAACTTTATAATCATCACAATAGATGTATAAATATATTTGACAAAAATTTAACATTTACTCATAATAAAACGCTGAGCACGATAAGTATAAAAAGAAATTTCCTCAACTTGATAAAGAGGATCTGTAAAAAAGTTTCACCTGAGTGAAGGATTAAATACTTTCTCCCTTAAAAATAAAGAACAAGTAAAAAATATCTTCCCTTACTAAATTTAATGATATTGTATAGGAAGTAGGTTCTAACTAAAGCAATATGACAAGATAAACTTGAAAGGAAGAAATGAGTATTTATAGATGATGTTACAGTGTTAATAGAAAACCCCCAGAACTATGCCCCTAAAAAGCTATTAGAACTTATAAGTGATTTTAACAAAATTACAGGACATAACTCAAGATCTGAAATTTAATTGTATTTCTATATATTACCCAGGAGATATTAAGGTGAGAGAAAAATATTACCTATGGTACACAGTTTAAGAAGGCACTCATTTTCAGGGTTGTGGAACTATCAATAAACAACTTGAAATTCAAATAAGAAAATAATGTTTACAATAACGCAAAAAGTGTGAAATGCTGGGTGATGAATGTGATAATATGTACAAGTTTTATATGCTGAAAATCATAAAACATGGCTAAGAAAATTAGTGAAGATTTAAGTTGATGAACAGATAAACTGTTTTCACTGATTAGAAGACCGAAATTTTCCTCAAATTGATCTATAGATTAAGTTCAAGCTACATCAATTTCTTAGCAAGCTTGTTTTAGTAGAAATTTACAAGCTTAATCTAAAATTATTTGAAAAAGTAAAAAAACTGAAATTGGCAAAAAACTTAAAGTAAAAGTTTAAGGACTCCAACTCACTATCTGACTTCAGTGTTTATCGTAAAGCGACAGGAACCAAGACACAAAAGACTGCATAAAGAATGATTCCATTTATATAAATTCTAAGAAAGGAAAAATTGTAAAGACAGAATCGGATCATCTTTTGGCAAGAGCTAGTAGTAGGGGAAAGGGAATAATTGCAAAATGGCACCAGGGAATATTTTGAAATGATGGTGAGATTCTATATCTCAATTGTGGCAGGGTTTACACAACTACATACAGCTGGCCAAATTATGTATGTACTACAGGGCAATTACTGTGAATACTAGAAAAAAACAAAAGCAACAGAAGGACCATAGACACTGGATTCAAGACCTCTTTCATCTGAGTCACAGCTCACCTCTTATCAGTGTGACCTCAAGGACTTATATAGCATGTGATTCTCATTTTTCTCATCTGTAAAATAATGGTTATAATATTTACTTCTGTGTAAAGCTCTCTTGGCACAGTGCCTGGCACATGTACATAATACATACATACATACATATATATTTGTATATATAGATATATATTTTTTTAACATCCTTCACTTCCCTTTCCTCTATGCCAGTATTTCTCAAAGTATGACTTTTAGGCATCTAGCATCAGAATAACCTGTTGTGAGACTCATGGGCATGGACAATGGATTAGTGGTTACCAAAAGGTAGGAGGGAGGGGGAAGAGGTAGATGGGGGAAAAAAATTTTAAATCATTTCTTCGATTAATAAATAAATAAATTAAAATTAAAATTAAAAAAGAATAGCCTGTTGTACATTAAAACGAAACCTTTGATTACAGAAATCGAAGATTGCAGAAAGTATATTTTCACAAGTGCTGGAACTGAGCAGGTAGTAATGCTCTGACACAGTCAGGCTCCACTTGTTCCCAGCCTCCAGCAATCCTTCCTTTCCATAGGCAAAATCCCCACCTGCAGGGTCTTTTTAATTCTCTAAGAATAATTGTAATCTTAAAGCAGGAAGGATTCATTTTTTTTTCTCAAAGTGTCATCAGAGGACTTCCTATATCAGTATATCCTCGGAGTGCGTGTCAAAAAATCCAGATTTTTGAACCCCAATCCATAGCTACTGAATTATAATTTCTGGGGGTGGGGATTTGGGAATATGGATTTAAACAAGTTTGCCAGGTAATTCTTAAAAACTGTAGAATTCGAGAACTACATATAGCCAAATCCATCAATCACACCTACCAAACATGTGACTAATCTTAGGTCCAATTTTGGTACTTCAATAGGTATCTGCTGCCCTGTTCCTGGTTCTCACTTCTAAGCAGCAGAGATGGCAGACTTCATTGTGTTTGTGCTGGGAAGATTCTGGCCCCAGCTTATAGTTCAGTGACCAGAGTCTGATTCCTGCTGATATTTCTTTAGTCTAAAAGTGTTCATTGAGCAACTAATACATGCCAGGTCCTAATCTAAGTATTGGGATATAGCAGTGACAAAAAAAAAAAAAAAAACCTACGCTTTCCTAAAGTTTATTTTCTGACAGCATATATAGATAATTATCAAAATTAAACAATTAAATATATCCTGTTAGATAATTAATTGTTATAGAGAAAAATGAAACAAGGAAATAGAAATGGGGAGATTATAATTTTAAACAGAATAATCAGGAAAGGCCTCACAAAAAGTCAATGATCAATCTGCTGCCTGTGATTCCTAATGTGGCTTAATAAAAAGTAATCTTTGTGTTACTGATGTCATGCCTATCCTCTTTTGAGGAGCATATCAATAATTTAATGGGACACCGGCCTGATATGGACTGCTTCCATGGCCTACCACCTGAAGTCTCTTTTCATAGCTTTCGGATGTGAAATTCTGGGATGGGACTTGGTTTCCTAGAGCCAGGAGCTGAGTCTGGCTATGAGGTGTGCCCCATGTCATTTTTCCCTAATATGGCCATTACCAACCACACCTAGAAAAAGATGATAGATAAATTCACCTGGATTTGAAGGCTAATTGCAGTGATAGACTCCCACCAGAAGAGGGTAGCAGAGGGTTGCAGAGTAATAGCTGCTGCAACAAAGGTCTTCACCCACAGAGGCTATGTTCAAACAGAGCATGAATGTAGTTAAAGTCAAGAAGTGAGTTCACTGAGTGGAGCATTGGCCTGAAAAAGATGCCATTTATAAGATCTGGGATTGGCCTTGAATTGCACATGTCCTGGAAGTAAGGAGGAGCATAGTGCATCAGAGTGACAATTCAAGAGCATTTTTCTAATAAGGTCATACCTAGTAACAAACATCTAATTTCTTGATAGATAAAATATATCCCCAAAGTAGATCCCATTAAAATATACTCCCCTTGTGGTCCCTATTTATTCAGTTTCCGGTCCTGCCACTCTCACTCTACCCCTGTTAAGTTCTACCCCATTAAGAATACAATGGCCTCTAAGAATGCCATGACATCGCAAGACTCAAACCTTTTTTCACTTTCTCTCCATGGTAAACATTTATTCATCTTGAGTCTCTTGCTTAAGCTGAGCATAAAAGAATTACAACTGAAGTCTCAGAGCATTCTCTACTTGAGAATAACATGAATGCAGGAACAAGACCACCTGTGGGGTTCTTCTCTACTCCCCCAGCATCTAGCATAGAGCCTGGTGCTTTATAGATACTCGATATTTTTTATTGCCAGAATTTATCATATTATTGAAGAAAGCGATTAACCCACATGGAAATATTTATAGTCCTTCTTTCTTGAAGGGGCAACAGTATGATAATATTCATTTCTATCTTATGCTCTGCAGAGACCAGCTATAATGCCTCATATGTTGGTAGAACCAAGCAGGAAGCCTCTCACCTACTGATCTCTTTGGACAACAACCTGATAGTGCTATTGAACAGATGAAGCTAAAAATACATTAGAGGAATGTTTCCTTATTATCATGATCATCCCCATAACCCCTGGTCTAAACAAGGCCAAAGGTCAGTACGGTCTTCTGTGTCCCATGGCCAGGACACTGTCATCTGTCTGCTGCTGCAGATTTACCAGTATCTCTCTCAGGACAGGAACTAACAGAATTCTGGGCAAAAAGCAAGAAAATATTCTTGACTCCCAGAACCATATATGTAAGGAAAGGAATAAGGATTCATTGAGCTTTTCCTTTCTGACAATATTATTTAAAAACATATTCAAAAGCATTATAATTCTTAACTTTTATAACAGACCTGTGGAAAAGTATTATTATTGTAATTATAATTGTTTGCCTCATTTGGGGAGGCAGTGAGGTAAAGGGGGATAAAAAGACTTGTTCAAGGTCACTCACTCAGGGCTATTGACTTTAAAGTCCATGTTTTTTCTATTCTGTCATGATTTCCCAGTTCAACTCAATGTAACTCATGTATCATGTTTTATATTTTACAAAACACATTAAGATTGGTTTTCTAACTCATCCATCACAAGCACTGTACTGAACAGATAAAATATTAGCTTTTTCTTTGGACAGGTAAGGATACTGAGGCCAGAATGAGAACTCATGAAGTTTGACTCTAAATCCTGTCTTCCTTGAATAAATGGCCTGCCCTTGAAAAATGGCACAGGATGCTCAAGTTATAACCTACAAACAGACCAAATGCAGGTCTTTTAAGATGAAACCTGTCCTTAGTTTTAAATGGGTGCTTAATAGCAACTCAACTTGTGCATATGTAAGGTGATAAAAACTAACACAAAATTGCATTTCTTTGTTTAAAATGTTGAAAAGACATAAAAAATAAACTTTGTCATTTTAAAAACAATCACAGTTCTTGTTCCTTTCTAATGTGGGGGCAGGAGCAGGTGGAGATAGGCAGGTAGCTGTGACATAATTATCATCAGGTAAGGAGAGAAACAGAGATCAGGTAGGCTGGTTCAGTTGCTTGTCAGAGTGCATTAATGAGGTTTTTTGGTAATACAATTATTAAAAAGTGAAATTTAGAGCTGTTTGGCAGGAGAGTCTAGTATAAACTAAATTTATTACATAAGAAAACCAGGGGATATGCTTTGTTTTGTTCGAACTGACACCAAATAGCAATTAAGAGACAATCTTGAAATTAATGACTGAGAGCAATAATTTAGCAAACATGAAATCCAAAGTGAAACACGATTATGAGAATTGACCTCCCTTGGAATTTTAGAAGTATCAACAGTGAGGCTCAAGCTAGTTCAATTCAGGTAATAGGAAGCAGGGAGAGCCTAACTAAATGGAGATCATACTTGCAATTCACAATATGAATAGCCAGTGTTTACTAAGCAGTTACTATTGCCAGCATTGTTCAATGCATTTTCCATACATGATTTTATTTAATTCTCATAACTCTATTAAGTGAATATAATATTCATCAACATTGCACAAATGAACAATGAGGCTTAGAGATATTAGGTAATTTTCTCAAAACCCCATGAGAAACAGATTCAGGATACGATCAGATAGGTCTATTTGATCCCAGTGCCTGTGACCTTAAAACTATCCCACTCCATTACTTCAAGAACCTGCAAATATAATTACAGTTACAGCAGAAACTTCTTATCTCTAAGTTATTCATTAATTTAGATTCAACTCTGTCACACAGCTAACATGACTTCCAAGAAATATGCTAATAGAGCAATTAGTTAGGATGCTTCCTTATTATCACCTTTAAATATAATCAAAATGAGCTTTTCTGATGAAACTTTCTCACAGTTTGCAAACTTCTTTTTATTATACTCGGGAAATAAATGCACATGTCAAGGAAAAGCTTAGGTAACTCTTAGAAATTTTAACTTCCAAAGATAAATTAGTGCAGTAGAATTGTTTAACAAAAATCTCTCAGAATTTTTGCATTTATGTCATGGAAGTGTTGAAGCAGCCTCAAATATGTGAAGGGATGGTGATGGTTTTATACCCAAAAGTAGTTTGGAGCTCCTCAATTCAATAAGCTTTTTCTCTGAGCTGGTCTCTGACTGACTGGTAGGCAGGATTAGGGGTAAGTGAAAGGGGTCAAAAATAAATTGAACATTTGGGCCCTATCCAGGAGGAATTTACGCATCAAGTGGGAAGACTAGTTTATTACATATGAAATAACTGTGTTATTTTTAAATAAAATCTATTAGGAAATGATAATACGATACTATCATAACATAAATAGCTACCAATTAATGAATGATTTCATTAATTGCCAGGCACTATGAAAGAAAATCTCCATACACTATTGTATTTAATCCTCACAAAAGATCCATAAAGTCTTTATTATTCACTTTCATTTACCAGTGTGGAAATTCAGACTCTTTAATGGGCATGAAGATAATGGGAATGGAAGATATGGGCTAGCAGTCTAAGTCCAGGAGGCTACTGTCTTCCTTTCTACTCCCAATCTGTAATCTAATGAGCCTTTGTAGTATTATCTTCTAGAATGACTATGATACTACTTCCACCTATCAAAGTCATCATGCCATGTAGTGTCTGCTACATTCTCTAAGGGCTAGGAATGTTTTTGGATGCAAGTAGATAAAACCTTTTAAACAGCAATTTAAAATTCTTGGATTACGATGCTCATATAACAAGCAGTCTTGCAATAGGATGCTGTGGATCTGGTTCAAAAGCTCAATGAGAAGATAAACATCTCTATCAACGTATTATTCTCTTGGCCTTTTCCCATGATCACATGGAGGCTGCATTATATTGACATTCATGGTAGTATGATGGAGTAAAGGGACAAGTTCATCTTTTTGGGTCTCCAGGTAGCCACCACCACCATCATCATCATCATCCTAGCTATAATAAGAACAATAATAACTTCAATGCATTTATTGTTGCTTTTGTGCCAGTCTGTATAATATTTTTCAATAGATAGCCTCACATAACCTTTCTGACAATTCTACTATAGAAACATACATTATTATCCTCATTTTACATATGATAAAATTGAGACTCAGGAAGGTAATATATTCAAGGTCCCATAATTTTTAAGAAAGAGAAGACTAATTTAACTGTGTTCTTTCTAGCTCTAAATGTGATGCTCTTAATCCTTTGCTATGTTGACTCTTAAAATCAATGAGTGAGTGATTGAATACATGGATGTGTACCTATACTTCAGAACCTCTTTCAGATATCACTTTCCCTCTCAAGCCCTTCATGATCTGCAATTCTTTCCAATTCCTGTTTCTCTCTTCTCAGTATCTTTGTTATATCTCTTGTGGCATTTTATCTGCCATTCTATCAGAGTCATTTGCCGCATTTCCTTATTTTGTGTAATTGATTGTAAGACCCTAATAGGCAGGGTCCATGTCCATTATTAAGCTCAAGTAGGTAGCAGGTGTTTAGAAAATGCGTGCTGAGCAGTCAACTGAAACCTTTCCTCCTGGCCCTACTGCCTATTTTATGAAGAAAATTGAATCTGAGATTCCATTTGGCTAAGTCCAATTACTTGGTCTCTCTTATGCCATTGCTGGATATGCCAATCATGAAACATAATTTATGATCTCTGGAAATAGAAATAGGGATTCAGCAGCATTATGACTCTTTGACTCAACTAGTTTGACCAATAATCTCCAGAGTAGAAACACAGCTTTTTAATTTTTCTAGCAAGAGTAAAAGTTCAAATCTATAAATATCAAGTGGTCTGTCTTCATGATATTTTAAAGATTTATAATTTTTAGAGTATTAATACATTTAGAAACAGTATAATAATAATTGTAACTGCCTGGTTCCACATAACATTTCTTTATTCTAGAACTTCCGGTTATCAAGCTTCTATTGTATGTTCCATATTCATCAGGTATTTTTAGAGTGCTGTCAAATCTTTCCTTAACCCAGGACCTCAGAGTGCTGTTCATTCTTTCCTTAGTCCAGAACTTACTCTCCTGAGCTCATGGCTTTGCCTTCTGGGGTTTTGTTTTGACTGAGCTATTCCCCCTTTTCCATGAGAAGTAGTATGTTTACAGAAAAGTAGGCTTCTCAGCCCATTTCCTTCTAGAGTTTGGGCATCCAAAGGCCTTTCATTACGTACTCCCTCTGGCCCTTTTAGTTCAATCCAGCCTCGTTTATACTAATATAACTCTTTACAACATTTTTGGATGGCTTGTGTATCTTTTTGGGGTCCACTCCATTGAACAAAAGACAAACCACAAATCCCTCTGTGATAAGCCCTCTCTACTTTGGGTTCCTGTGGGTAATGCTGACAGACAACACCCTTAATTTTCCTAGAAGCCCAATCTCCCTGGAAAGTCTTTTGCCTGAGTAAAATGTACATGAAAATATCAACTTCAATCTGTCTGAAATTTTTTCAGAACATTTTTCAGTCACAGTATTTGTTGTATCTCTGGGAGTGGCTTCCCTGGCAGTGTTCTGGGTTTGCTCTTTGCTCAGAGGACATTTCTTAGTTTTAACATCATTTGATGTCTTCGGAGGCTTAACGATTTCAAAATAATCAAATCTCAACCTCTTCAGTGTATAATAGCCCTTCCTTTTGTTTACCTTTCTCTTTTCTTATTTACTTTAAGCAACAGGGAATAAAAAGGAGGCACTTACAACATTTTTCCTAGAAATCTCACTAACTGGATCGTCCAGTTCAATAAACATATTTTTACTTTCTA
>NW_011888865.1:4068999-4071634 GCF_000151845.1 Pteropus vampyrus
AGTTCTTCTTGACTCAGTCTAGAAAGGCTGTATTTTTCTAAGTACTGGTCCTTTTATTCTAGGTTATCAAATTTGGTGTTATATACTTTTTCATAGTATTTTTGTATGATCCTTTGTATTTCTGCGATGTCTGTCATAATTTCTCCTCTTTCATCCCTGATTTTGTTTATTTGTGTTTTCTTTTTTTCTTCAGTGAGTCTAGCCAGGGGGTTCTCAATTTTATCAGCCTTCTCAAAAAACCAGATCTTCGTTCTATTTATATTTTCTATTTTTTTGTTGTTGTTGTTATTTTTAATTTCATTTATTTCTGCTCTAATTTAGATGATTTCTTTTCTTCTGCTGACTTTAGGCTTCTTTGTTCTTCCTTTTCTAGTTTTTAAAATGAAGTGTTAGGTTGTTTATTTGGGCTCATTCTTGTTTTTGGAGGTAAGCCTGTAATGATATGAACTTTCCTCTTATGACCACTTTTGCCACATCCCAAAAGTTTTGATATGTTGTATTAGAATTATCATTCATTTCTATGTCTCTCTTGATCTCCTTTTTTATTTCTTCTCTGACCCAGTTATTCTTCACTAGCATGTTGTTTAATCTCCATGTATTTGTGGTTCTTTCCGCTTTCTTTTTACAATTGATCTCTAGTTTCAAAGCATTATGATCAGAGAATATGGTTGGTAGGATTTCAACCCTCTTATATTTGTTGAGGCTATCTCTGGGTCGAGTATGTGGTCAATCATTGAGAATGTTCCATGTGCACTAGAGAAGAATGTGTAAGCAGCTGTTTTGGGATGAAAGGCTCCTTAAATGTCAATTATATCCAGTTGGTCAGATGTATCATTTAAGGATGTTATTTCCTAATTGATTTTCTGTTTGGATGATCTGTCCTTATCCAACAAGGAGTATTTAGGTCCATTACTACGATAGTGTTTTCATCTGTTTCTCCCTTTAGTTCTTTTAGTAATTGCTTTACATATTTCGCGGCTCCCTGATTGGGAGCATAGATATTAATAAGTGTTATGTCTTCTTGGTGCATGATTCCTTTTATCATTATAAAGTGTCCCTCAGTATCTTTCTTTACAACTTTTTATTTTGAAGTCTATTTTGTCACTTTTCTCTGGATGCCATTTGCTTGAAATATCATTTTCCACCCCTTCAGTTTGAGTCTATATTTGTCTTTGTAGCTGAGATATGTCTCCTGGAGGCAGTAGTGGTTGGGTTTTGTTTTTTGATCCAATCTGCAACTCTGTGCCTTTTTATTGGTGAGTTCAGTCCATTTACATTTAGGGTGATTATTGAAATATGAGGTCTTCTTATAGCCATTATCTTTTGCTTTCTGGTAGCTCGGTGTTTCCATTGCTTCCTTATCCTTGTGTTTCTGTTTTCTTTATTTTGGTTAGCTTTGTAGACTTTCCTTCTGGTCCTTCTTTTTTATGTTATATACTTTGGTTCTGAATCTTTGGTATGTGATTACCATTACAAATATGTAAAGGATAGTTATATATATACAGTCATCCCTTTTCTTCTGCATGTGCCTTATCTCCATTCCTGTTTCTGCATTTGGATCTTTGAATTCTCCTTTTTTCAGTCATCGTTATCTCAATTTGTCCCTATGTATGCTGAACATTCATTACTACCTTGCTATAGCAATTCTCTTCTAATTTAAGCTTATAATGCCCTATTCTTAGTAAGGGATGCACTTCTCTGCTTCTATTTGCCTGATAGTCACTTTACTCCTAATTATGTTTTGTTTTGTTTTGTTTTTTTCATTTTGTTTTAGGTGAGCTGACCTCTTTCAGTATTTCCTGTAGTGCAGGGCTCATAGTGGAGAATTCCCTAAATTTTTGCATGTCTGGAAAGGTCTTTATTTTTCCTTCATATCTTAAGGAGAGCTTAGCTGGATACATTATTCTTAGCTGGTAGTTCCTTTCATTTAACAGTTTGAATATTTGATTCCACTTTTTGCTGTCTGTAAGGTCTGTGCTAGAAGTCCAATGATAATCTAATGGGTTTTCTCTTATAGGTTACCATCTTCTTTTCCCTGGCTGCCCCAAGAATTCTATCTTTGTCGTTAATTTTTTATCATTTTAATACGATGTGTCTTGGTGAAGGCCTTTTTAGGTTGACATAATTGGGTGTTCTGTTGACTTCTTGGATTCCAAGCTTCAGCTCATTCCTTATATTTGGGAAATTCTCATCAACTATTTGTCTGAAAATGCTTTCTAATCCCTGCTCCTTTTCCTCCCCTTTGAGAATTCTCATTATTCTTATATTTCCTCTCCTGATGGTATCAGCTAGTTTTTTTATTTCTTTCATTATTTTTCATTCTCCAATTTCTCTCTTCTCCCTTATGATTTATTCCTAAATTTCTGTCTTCAATATCACTGTTCCTTTCCTCCATTTGGTTGACTCCATTTTCCAAGCTTGTTATTTCATTTTTCAACTCTTGTGGTGTGTTCTTTATCTTCAAAAGTTCTATTCGGTTCTTTTTGAGGTTTTCAATCTGCTTGCCAAAGAACTCATTCTGCTCATCTAGTTGTTTTTTCAATTCCTGAAATTTTTGATATGATTTATTTCGGATCTCATTTTTTCAGAAGTACCATCCTGAATTCTCTGTCATTTAAGTCACATATTTCTATGT
>NW_011888865.1:4071684-4074054 GCF_000151845.1 Pteropus vampyrus
AGTTTATATTTAAAAAAATACTTCAAAAATTGGTGATTTAAATATTAAACATTCAATATCTAACAGTTTCTGAAGATCAGAAATCTAAGCGCAGTTTACCTGAGTGGTTCATGAGGCTCCAATCAAATGTATGCTGAAGCTACAGTCATCTGAAAGCTTGACTGAGGCAGGAGGGTACACTTCTAAGTCATTTACATGTAGCTGTTGGCAGGAGGCCTTAGTTCCTTGTGACATGGACCTCTTCATATGACTTTTCAAACAATTGCAGCTGGCTTTCCCTAGAGTGAGTAATTTGAGAAAGAAAGAGTGAGAAAGAAGGAAGCTTCAGTATCTTTTACAGCCTATGATCTCCAGGGTCACAGGCTATCATTTATTTTTGCTTTATTCTATTAGACATATAGACCAACCCTGATATATTGTTAGAGGCAAATAAGCAAGATCATGAGTATCAGGAGGGAGGATCCCTAGGTTTCATCTTGCAGGTTGGCTACTACATGTGGGCATGGTCATAGACTACCTCCAATACCTTCTTATGGAAAAGCCATCAACTTATATGTGCTATATAAAGCATGAATAAGTAACTCACCACTTTATGTCTGCTTAATTTTTGTGCAAATTGAGAAGAAGAAAAGAAGCTGTGAGTCTAAGCCAACAAAGCATAGTGGAAAGTGTATACTGCTGCTACACTTTTAAGACAGTAGATTATCCTTCCTTCCTTCCTCCTAAAAATAATGTTACCCTATAGACTAAAACATATACTCTACCCTACTTAGGGCCAGGGAAAAGATGCCATAAAGTAATAGGTGAAAGAATCAATGGAGCTCACAAATGGCCAGAAATAGTTTGCCTTCCCACTAACCACAGTAGAAAATGTTATATATCATGAGACATCAGGTAGAAAACTCGAGAGGATATTATCTGAGTATTGTAAAAAAAACCAAAAAACAAAAAAACAAAAAAACAAAAAACAACAACAACAACAACAACAAAACTTAGCCTTTCTCTAGACCAATGTAAGAAAGCTAAAAAGAAAGTCTCAAAGAATAAAATTGATTCTAAGAAAATTAACTGCACAGAAAAAAAAGAAGTCAGGAATATTTTAAGATTCCAATATCTAGAACTCAACAGATAAAATCCACCATATCTGCATCTAATAAAAAAATTAACAGTTATGAAAGAAGCAGGAAAATATGACCACTGATGAAGAGAAAAATTGATAGAACAAAATCGATATGGATAATAGAATTACTAAACAAAGACACAACAGACAGATACAAGTACATCTCATATGTTCAAAAGAGTAGGCAAAACCATGACCAGAAAACAGAAATATGTAAAACTGAATTTCCAGAGATAAAAAATATTGTCTATGAGGAAAATATGTGGGATTCAGTTTAAAACAGAGTAGATACTGTGGGGGAAAATATTAGTGAACTTGATGCATAGCAAAAGAAACTGTCCAAAATGAAACACGATAGTAAAAGTAATTTTAAAAAAATAGCATCAGAGTATTGTAGCACAGACTAATTCAGCTTAATATGATACATAACTGGAGTCACAAAAGGATGCATAAAAATTTCAAAAAAATATTGGCCAAGGCACACCAAATTGCTTTAAAAGTAGCAAGGAGAAAATCGTGAGTAGCCAGAGATAAAAGATATATCACATACAGAGAAAAGAAAGAAAAAATATCAAGGAGCTTATTTATTGTCAGAAAAAAAAAAAAAAGGCCCAACAAAAGAAAAAGGAAAAAAAACCTTAAAACGCCGAAAAAAAAAAGAAAAAAATAACTCTCAAGTAAGAATTCTGTACTTGGTAAAAATGTCTATCAAAAATGAAAGTAAAATGACTTTTTTATCAGATAAATGTTAAAAGAATTCAACTTCAGCAAACCTGTACTACAGCGTAGAAGAATGTTAAATGAATTTGTTCAGGTAGGAAAAAAAAATGATAGATGATAAATATGTAGGTAAATATAATTATTTTATTTTAAGAAACTGAAAACAAGATGGGAGATTTAATCCAAACCATGTGAACAATCATATTGAATGTAAATGATGCAAACACCCAATCAAAAGAACAGGAGGTCATATTGAATTTTATAATGAGGCCCAGCTCTATGCTGCCTAAAAGAAATTCACTCTAATTATAAGGACATAATTCAGATGAAAGGATGAAAGAAGTTAAATCATGCCAACACTATCAAAATAAATGTAGTACAGCAAGCATAATACAAGACAAAGTATATTTCAAAGTGTAAATTATTGTCAGGAATAAAAGCATCATTTCATATTGATAAAGGAATTAACCTATCAAGAAGATATATATAAAATCCAAAGAACAGAATAAATGAACATTAAAAAAAAAAAA
>NW_011888865.1:4074104-4077125 GCF_000151845.1 Pteropus vampyrus
TTCATTACTACCTTGCTATAGCAATTCTCTTCTAATTTAAGCTTAATTTAATGCCCTATTCTTAGTAAGGGATGCACTTCTCTGCTTCTATTTGCCTGATAGTCACTTTACTCCTAATTATGTTTTGTTTTGTTTTGTTTTTTTCATTTTGTTTTAGGTGAGCTGACCTCTTTCAGTATTTCCTGTAGTGCAGGGCTCATAGTGGAGAATTCCCTAAATTTTTGCATGTCTGGAAAGGTCTTTATTTTTCCTTCATATCTTAAGGAGAGCTTAGCTGGATACATTATTCTTAGCTGGTAGTTCCTTTCATTTAACAGTTTGAATATTTGATTCCACTTTTTGCTGTCTGTAAGGTCTGTGCTAGAAGTCCAATGATAATCTAATGGGTTTTCTCTTATAGGTTACCATCTTCTTTTCCCTGGCTGCCCCAAGAATTCTATCTTTGTCGTTAATTTTTTATCATTTTAATACGATGTGTCTTGGTGAAGGCCTTTTTAGGTTGACATAATTGGGTGTTCTGTTGACTTCTTGGATTCCAAGCTTCAGCTCATTCCTTATATTTGGGAAATTCTCATCAACTATTTGTCTGAAAATGCTTTCTAATCCCTGCTCCTTTTCCTCCCCTTTGAGAATTCTCATTATTCTTATATTTCCTCTCCTGATGGTATCAGCTAGTTTTTTTATTTCTTTCATTATTTTTCATTCTCCAATTTCTCTCTTCTCCCTTATGATTTATTCCTAAATTTCTGTCTTCAATATCACTGTTCCTTTCCTCCATTTGGTTGACTCCATTTTCCAAGCTTGTTATTTCATTTTTCAACTCTTGTGGTGTGTTCTTTATCTTCAAAAGTTCTATTCGGTTCTTTTTGAGGTTTTCAATCTGCTTGCCAAAGAACTCATTCTGCTCATCTAGTTGTTTTTTCAATTCCTGAAATTTTTGATATGATTTATTTCGGATCTCATTTTTTCAGAAGTACCATCCTGAATTCTCTGTCATTTAAGTCACATATTTCTATGTCTGTAAGCTTATTTTCTAAAGATTTTTCTCTTTATTTCTGAGATGCCTTGTCACCTTGGTTGTTCATGGTGTTCAATGGACTATATCTCCACCTGGGCATTAATGGAAGTGTGTTCTGCTTTTTTTTTTTTTCAGAAAGAAGATTTATTATATAATGGTCCCTAGCCTGTTGCAAATAAGGTGTTTTTCTTTTGGTTTCCAGTAGGTGGCATCTAAGCTTCTTGGATCTCTGCTTTATATAAATTGTTAATAATGTCTTTTTTTTTTCCTTATAGATGTTTAATCACGCTCACTACCCTCAATCTCAATTTCTGTCAGTGTTAGTGACAGTTTCAATAGCATTTTCTCAGATTCACCTGGAGCTCCGTGGTATGCGAAGAAGGGCCCTCTGGGCTGGGAGTTGGAGGCTGCAGCCCAGCCTCAGTTTTGCAACTGCAGCTGATAAAAATCAACTATTGTTTCTCTGCCATCCCCGCTTTTCGGCCATCCCTGTTTCTCTGCCTTCCGCCCTGATGATTGGGCACTGCCACTGGCTGCATGGAACTCACGGCACTCCCAGACAGGGCTGTTCAAGGAACTCACTGCTCCTTTTCCCCTCCTCCTCCTCCTACAGGGAGCTCTGGAGAGTTAGCTTCTTTGTTCCTCCTAGTCCACCACCCAACACTCGGGGTTCTGACCTGTAGTAGCTTTCATGTGCAGATCCCATGCTCAGACGTGCTGGTGTGCAGTTTGGGTGTATTTTGTTGAGTTTTAGGTGTTCAGCTTATTATTGTTTCAAGGGGAGAGATCTGGGGACATCTCTCACGCTGCCATGTTTAATCTAATCTCCCTTCTTTATGTATTTTAGATATAAGTTCTTTGTCAAATGCATGTTTTGCCAATATTTTCTTCCAGTTCATGACTTACTTTATCCTTTTTGTTAACTAGCTCTTCTAAAGATTAAAATTTAAATTTTGATGAGATTGAATTTATCCTTTTATATCATGCTTTTGTTTATGTCCTATTAAAATATCTTTGCTGAATCCAATATCTTCTGTTTTCTTCTAAATGTTTGATAATTTTTAGCTCTTATATTTTAGGTCTATAATCCATTTGGAGTTAATTTTCATATATGGTATCAAGAAAGTATCTGTATTATATATATTCAAACAATTTTTCTTTTGTCAGTGTCATTTTACTGCTTCTAATGAAATTTTTTGACCATGAAAAAAAGGTATTTTAAAAATTGTGTGCAGTCAAATTTATCAATCTTTTTTTGTATCTAGATTTTGATTCATAGCTAGAATGCTTTTCTATGTACCTGGGTTAAAGAGGAATGTATTATAAATTTTAAAAATTTTAAATTAAAGATAAATAAAACATTTTAAAATGATATGTTCTTTCAGTACTTATATGGTTTGATATTAACTATTATATTGCTGATTTGTTTAGAGCATATTTTTCATATAGAGTGAGGGATAGAACAAAGTTCCTCTTTTTTTTTTTCAAATGATCACCCAATTGTTCTGGCACCATTTATTAAGTCCCTCTTTAAACCAGTGTTTTATGATGCCACTTTTTTTCATATACTAGAGATCCATATTACCTGGACTCTATTTTTATTTTTTCTCACTGGCCTCTCTATTTTTGTGCCAATACCACACATAATGTCAATTTACATTAACGTATTTTATGCATCTCATATATGTCATTTTACCTTCTTTCCATCAACCTATGTAAATGTCTTCACTAAGTTTATATTCCATCCTGGTTTACTATTATAAAATTATATCCAAAATTTAACATTTTACCTGTTCCCTCTCTTTCTTTTCCATGTAAGCCTGCTAATTTGTTCTTAGAGATACTAAAAAATTAGCAACCCTATAATTCCATTACATTACAGGAAAATCACTTAACACAGAAGGAATACTTTTCCCAGGTAAGGTGGCCTTTTCAGTATTTAAGTGTATTCTGGAAACTGTTTTCTTCTCAACATAATTGCATAGCTCTCAGTGATTCCACTT
>NW_011888865.1:4077175-4078995 GCF_000151845.1 Pteropus vampyrus
ATACTTTTAAATCATATATGGTTCAAAGAAGAAATAAAAATAGAAATTATAAAGTATTTTAAACTGAATCACAGTGAACACGTGGCACATCAAAATTTGTGGATGCAGCTAAAGCAATAATGAGAGAAATAAGAGCATAAAAGCCTATGTTAGATAAGAAGGTCTCAAATAATGACTTCGACTTTTACCTTAAGACAATTGGAACAGTCAAGCAAATTAAATACATAATGAGCAGAGGAAAAGAAATAATAAATAGCAGAAAACATCGAAATAAAAAAGATAAGCAATAGAGAAACTGATCAACTTTTCGTAAGCGGTGGTACCATTTTATATTCTCACCAGCAGGGTATTAGAGTTCCAATTGTGCACACTTGGCATGGTTCATCTTTTAAATGGTGTAATTCTATCAGCTGTTTAAAGTTTGGTATTAACTCATTGTGGTTTTAATTTGCATTTCCTAATAACTGATATTAAGTATCTCTTTACATATTTATTTTCCATTTGTTCATCTAGGAAGTGTCTGTTTAAATCTTTTGCCTAGTTTTAGAATTGGCTTGTTTATTATCGAACTGAAGTGTTCTTTATATATTTTATTATTTTTTTTATTTTTTAATGCCAGTTTATTTTTTTCATACTATATATACATAATTTTTTTTAACATTTTATTTTTTTATTTTGCCCCCTCCCTTCTGGTAACCACTAGTCCATTGTCCATGTCCATGAGTCTCTGCTTGTTTGTCCTGTTCATTTGCTGCTTTTAGGTTTATATCCCACATATGCGATATCATGTGATTTTCAACCTTTTTCTGTATAGCTTATTTCGCTTAGTATGATTATTTCAAGGTCCATTCATGTTGTTGCAAATGGTATTATTTCATGTCTTCTTACGGTTGAGTAATATTCCATTTTATATATGTACTACAGCTTCTTTAGCCAATCATCTATTGTAGGACACTTTGGTTGCTTCCATGTCCTGGCCACCGTGAATAATGCTGCTATGAACATCAGTGTGCAAATATCTTTTCGGATATGAGTTTTCAAGTCTTTGGTATTTACCCCAAAAACTTTACCCAGGAGAGGGGTTGCTGAATCATATGGTAAATCAATTTTTAGTTTTTTGAGGAACTTCCATACTGTTTTCCATAGTGGCTGTACCAATTTGCGGTCCCACCAGCAGTGTATGAGGGTTCTCATTTTTCCACATCCTTTCCAACATTTGTTATTATTTGTCCTGATGATTATAGCCATTCTAACAGGTGTGAAATGGTATCTCATTCTGGTTTTGATTTGCATTTCCCTAATAGCTAAAAAAAGATGTTGAGTATCTTTTCAAATATTTGTTGGCCATTTATATGTCCTCTAGGGAGAAGTGTCTGTTCAGGTCCTTTGGCGAATTTTTGATTGGATTCTTTTTGTTGATAATGAGTCATATGAGTTCTTTGTATATTTTGGATATTAGGCCCTTATCAGAGGTGTTGCTTTCAAATATATTTCCCTATTCTGATAGTTGTCCCTTTACTTTGCTGACGATTTCTTTTGCTGAGCAGAAGCTTTTTAGTTTGATGTAGTCCCATTCATTTATTTTTGCTCTTATTTCCCTTGCTTTTGAGGTCAAATTCATAAAATTCTCTTTAAGCCCAAGGTCCTTGAGTTTAGTTCCTATGTTTTCTTCTATGCATTTTATTGTTTCAGGTCTTATATTCAGGTCCTTAATCCATTTTGAGTGAATTTTGATGTGTGGTGATAGACAATAGTCTAGTTTCATTCTTTTGCAGGTGGCTTTCATTTTCCCAGCACCACTTATTGAAGAGGCTTTCCTT
>NW_011888865.1:4079045-4158220 GCF_000151845.1 Pteropus vampyrus
TTGAATTTATCCTTTTATATCATGCTTTTGTTTATGTCCTATTAAAATATCTTTGCTGAATCCAATATCTTCTGTTTTCTTCTAAATGTTTGATAATTTTTAGCTCTTATATTTTAGGTCTATAATCCATTTGGAGTTAATTTTCATATATGGTATCAAGAAAGTATCTGTATTATATATATTCAAACAATTTTTCTTTTGTCAGTGTCATTTTACTGCTTCTAATGAAATTTTTTGACCATGAAAAAAAGGTATTTTAAAAATTGTGTGCAGTCAAATTTATCAATCTTTTTTTGTATCTAGATTTTGATTCATAGCTAGAATGCTTTTCTATGTACCTGGGTTAAAGAGGAATGTATTATAAATTTTAAAAATTTTAAATTAAAGATAAATAAAACATTTTAAAATGATATGTTCTTTCAGTACTTATATGGTTTGATATTAACTATTATATTGATGATTTGTTTAGAGCATATTTTTCATATAGAGTGAGGGATAGAACAAAGTTCCTCTTTTTTTTTTTCAAATGATCACCCAATTGTTCTGGCACCATTTATTAAGTCCCTCTTTAAACCAGTGTTTTATGATGCCACTTTTTTTCATATACTAGAGATCCATATTACCTGGACTCTATTTTTATTTTTTCTCACTGGCCTCTCTATTTTTGTGCCAATACCACACATAATGTCAATTTACATTAACGTATTTTATGCATCTCATATATGTCATTTTACCTTCTTTCCATCAACCTATGTAAATGTCTTCACTAAGTTTATATTCCATCCTGGTTTACTATTATAAAATTATATCCAAAATTTAACATTTTACCTGTTCCCTCTCTTTCTTTTCCATGTAAGCCTGCTAATTTGTTCTTAGAGATACTAAAAAATTAGCAACCCTATAATTCCATTACATTACAGGAAAATCACTTAACACAGAAGGAATACTTTTCCCAGGTAAGGTGGCCTTTTCAGTATTTAAGTGTATTCTGGAAACTGTTTTCTTCTCAACATAATTGCATAGCTCTCAGTGATTCCACTTTTATCCAGTGAGGGTTTCCAGCATGTGAAATTCAGGCCTGGTGCTTCAATGCTGAGATGAAATTTGGAGCATGAGTTTTTTGGGGGGAGTATATGGATGTAAAGGGTCTGGATACTTCTCACTCAAAATGACTTTTTCACTTATTCATTGATAGGTGATGCAATTATTTATTCAGTTGTTAGCAAGCAAAGGAGAGTGGTCAATTCAGCCAGAGAGTAGGCAGCAGAGAAAACCCAGAAAATATGGTGTTCTCTTCTGCAATTTGGTTGGCCTCATAAAGAAATATAGATTGCTTAGATTATATCTTTAAGTCTTTTCTATTTTGTTGCTCAGTATCTAAGAACCCATGTATTAAATTCTATTTGAAATTCAGCACCAGGAAAAAATATCTGTTTTTTCCAAGACCAGATACATTATATCTAAATAAGTTACATCTTTTTTTGGGGGGGGAGGGGTACAGGGAGTATGAGGTATAAAGCAACCAACCAAATACATAAACTTGTAGTCTTATGGCACCCCAAATATTACCTTAATTAACATAATCACTATGAAAAGTAGCATGGTCACAGGACAAGAAATTTTCCAAGAGGAAATTAATGAAAAATGAAAGGTAAAATCAAGCAAACTGATTATTCTGACACTATAAAGTCAAACACTTCTAAAGGCCAACATCACTGTAAAAATATCTTTCAAATAAAATAAAATTGTTCTGGGTTTTGAATTTACCGGAAAAGAATTAGTCAAAATGTTAAGTATGTCAAAATTCTTGTCTGTGCTCTCCACAATGGTAGAGAACAGATTTTCAAATTGTTAAGAATAGTAGAAACATTAGTGAAAACACACAAAGTGAAATGACTAATTGAGCAGACGTGCTACTTTAGGACTAGACATATCATTTGATAATTAAAATGTCAGTAAAATCAAGATTTGTGTGTCTTGTGTAATGAAATTATTGAGAGTTGTTGATTTTCCATGTAAATGGTGTCTTAAAATAACATGTTCCTTTGCCACACAGATTTTTTTAATACCATGTTAATATTTACACTATTAGGGTTCTAAACTACTTCAGGATCAAACCTTTGGGAGAGAGAGGATAAACACTATAAGAAATGTTATATTACCTTGTCAAAAACAGAGAGGTTGGGGAAACTCCAAGATTCTTGTACCATGTATCTTTTTTTTAATGCCCTTTTCTTGGTAAAGTTCATCCACTTAATATTACCTCCATTCCATCTTCCAAATTGATTATCTTAAGACTTCAAATTTTGGTGAACTAGCAATACCATTTTTTAGTTGTCTGATGGATATCTGCATTTGTGTGCAAAGCAAACCCCTCAAATTTCACTAAAAAACCCAAACAAACTAAACATATCAGCAACTCTTTTTGTATCCATAAGAAAAGTGAGGTCAGAGAGAAAACTGATGTCAGCTTTCTCACCAAAATTGAAGAGACAAGTAAATACAGAGAATCACGGCCTCCTGGAACAGAAACCTCTGAAGGAACAAGTTCTGGGTTAGAAAAATTTTACCTGTAATTGATGAATTTCTTCAGGCTCAATGTGCACATGTTTGAGAGTCAAAAACTTTAGAAATCTCAGTCATGAAAAAGGGAGGTCCCCACACTTTTATGAGTTTTACCTCAGGAGCTTGACCAGGTTCTCACAGTGAATACTGGAGAAAAATCCTCTCATGCTTCCTGCTGAGGAAGGGGAAAATCACATTTTGAAATACAGCAGAACATTCTGTTCTTTACGTGGTCTGCCCTCAGGTGAAACTATTTAAAAGAGCCTAGTGTGCTGGGGTTTTTATTGGAGCCCAACTGATCTGGGAAAAGGGAAATAACCAACTCCACCTGGCTCTAACTTTCAACAGGAAGAAAAAGAAATACCTACCTTTAGACCTTTCTAGTCTCCATTTGGGAGAAAGAAAATACCCAACTCTAGTTGGGTAGAAAATACCCAACTAGAAAGAAAATAATCAACTCAAAACATCCTTCCTTATCTAAGTGAAGGGGGAACTGAGAAGCGCTTGTGAAATTTACAGTCCAGAATCACAGACTCACTAAAACACTAAGACCTAATTATAGGACTATGGAAAGCTTCCCCTCCCCTCACACCTCATCACCACATTACTTTACAGGATTTCCTTAACCCAGTACATCATATCTGGGTACAACAAAGAAAAAAATTACAATGCATACAAAAAGGTTAAACAAACAAACAAACAAATAAATAAATAAAGTTTTAAGAAACAGGACAAGCAACATCACCAGACTCAAATATAGCAGGCATGCTGAAATTATCAGACTGGGGATTTAAAACAACTATGGTTAATATGTTAAGAACTCTAATGAATAAAGTAGACAGTATGCAAGAATAGAATGAGTAATGTAGGCAGAGAAATGGAAATTCTAAAAATGAATTTAAAAAGATGTGCTAGAGATAAACAAAAATAAAGAATGTCTTTAATGGGCTTACTAGTAGAGTGGACACCTGAGGAAAGAATTTCTGAGCTTGAGTATATTTAAATACAAACTGCCAAAACTGAAAAGCAAAGAGAAAAAAAGATTTTTAAAAACCCAGATTCTCTGGATCTGTGGGACAACTCTGAAAGGCATGTGACATAATTGTAATGGGAATACCAGAGGGAAAAAGAATAGAAAAAAATATGTTTGAAGCAACAATGACAGAGAATTTCCCCAATTTTAGGTCAGACATCAAATCATAGATTAAGGAAGCTCAGAGAACATCATGCAGGATAAATGTCATAAAGTTTCACCTACACATATCACATTCAAATTGCTGAAAATCAAAGATAAAAAATTTTGAAAGAAGCTGGGGGTGGGGGACAATTACATCCAACTTCTCAGAAACCACGCAAGCAAGAAGAGAGTGGAATGAAATATTTAAAGTGCTGAGAGAGAAAAAAAAACTACTAATGTAGAATTCTTTACTCTGTAAAATGGTCCTTCAAGAGTAACTGAAAAATAAAGACTCTTCTGTGTTTCTTAGCATAACATGTAAGGCAGAAGATGGTGAGACAATGCTAATGAGGTGAACAAAATTAAAAGGAGTTAGGTAAGTCATGTAAAAAATTAATTTAATACTATAGTCAATAGTAATAGCCAATACTTATTAAATGCTTATTATTTTCTGAACATTGTAGTGTTTTTTACATATATAGTCATAGTTAAATTCTAACAATAATCCAAGTAAGAAAATTGAGACACAGAAAAATTGAGCAATTTCTTAACAACAATGCCATACTGCAATGGGGACTCATTAAAAGATTTAAAGCAATAAAATGGCATTGCTGTGTATAAATGGTTTGTCCTCTATTATTGACTCTTTAATGGGTTCAAGGAATATAAAAGCTCAATGGACCTTAGAGATCTAGCTCAACCACTTTAATTCACACAATAAAGAACTGAAGCCTAGAAAGGCACATTAACCTGGTCAGGCCATACAGATTTGGTGGTAGTGTATGATTAGCATGTAAGACTCAAAACTTATTCTACATCTTCATGCTGCACTTCTTCCATTAATAGTCCCTTCCTGGATTTTTAAAGCTCATCAATTCAAGCCAATAGCAATGACTGTAACCATAATCCTAATGACATTTCCTTCTTTCCTTCTTTTTCCACATTTATTATATCTGACATGTAGTGTAAGACAGAAAAGAAGCAGACACTGGTTTTTCATTATGTGGAGTTAGAATAGTTGACATGCTTTGATGCTCAGTCATTTCAAACAGAATTGCTTTCATCCTATTAGAACTTTTAGACTAAACTCTTGATAATTACCTCATTAAATTTTGCTCTTCCAACAAGCCCCCTTGCAAATTGTTGAGAAATCATCTCTGAGATGGTAAAGAGAAAAGACTATGGATTTAGGAGCCAAGTTGACAGAGCTCATGATGCAGTTCCACTACTTATAGGTAAAGTGATCTTGACCAATTACTTAAATACTTGGTGAATTAGTGATAGCATTAATACTAAGTTGTTGGGAGAATTAAACTTTTATCATAATAAACAGACATATTTTTGATGCTCAATATTTGTTTTAGAGAAAGCCAATTTTTTATTTTTTGTAGTCCACTAATTTGCTGAAAGGGAGGTGATAATACAAATGGATAATGAGAAAGTTTAAGGCTTGTTGCTTATAATAAGTAACAATTAGCAAGCTACCTGGTGATATTCATTTTAAAAAAATAAGTGAGAGAACTTTTAAGTAAGAGAATTTTCCATTTTAAAGATTTATTTCCCTCCTAAAGTTAATATTTATGCAGCATATAATTTAGAGTAATTTAGATAAATTTTTCCAAAATGGGGAACACAGAAAAATTTTTATATTTTCCTACATTATATTCAGGTACCATCTAACAGATCCATTCAAGAATTCAAAGAGTATTTGAGAAATAAAGACTTATATAGTCTGTAATATAAAGTATGAAAAAATAAGTTTGCTAAATTAGACACAAAACTCAGGATTATTTTGTTTCCTAGGTGAATGTATATTTGACTTACTATTTCCTATTGATCAGGGCCCTGTTCATAAATGCTGTAAAGTTGTAAATTTTTGGAACTTCTAGAAAATTCCTAAATTGCCACAATTATTTTTGTCCAGAAAAAAAAAATGTTGTCTAGTAGAAAAGATAACCTCAAAATTTATATTTTTATTAACATGTAGGATATTAGCCAGCTTCGTATCTAATTTAGCAAATGTATTTATGCATTCCTCTTCTAGCTAAATAAATACATTCTACAAATGTTTTTTGAACCAACTCTACCATCTTGCACATTCCTCCAAAGAATTAAAAATTTGAAATGTGTTTGATATATATTTGTAAAAGAATTATCTTTTTTAGCATTAAAAAATTATATTGTGACATAGCGGGATTTTTTTGTTTTTTGGCAAGGCAATCCTTGGTTGACCTCACAGATTGCAAAGACCTTGTCAGTTTACAATCCCTTTTTTTTTTTTTTTTTTTAATGCCTATAGCACCTGGGATTCCGACCCTGCTTAGCTTCCAAGATCAGACATCGGGCTTGTTCACGGTAGGATGGCCATAGACCAGAGTGGGCTTTTTGAGGCCATTGTTAATGTAGGAGGAATCCCTTGGGTACATCTATCCAGCTAAGGTCATGTAAGGAAAGGGAGCTCTTGTCACTCCAGCAAAAAAAGTGGAGTGAACCACCATTGATGAGTTGTGGTTAATTGATAGTGTCTGTCCATTTTATATCACTGGTGAGGGGGTCAAAATATTTACACAGAGTTAAGAAGCCTCCAATGGCAAAATGTAGGCTAGAGCTTGTATTCGATGCCTCTCCTTTTTAGGCTCAGTTTTATTAAATCTCTCTAATCCCATGGCTTGAAATCAACAGGTGAGGAATGTTGACAGAAAGGAAGTCAAGGTTGTCCAAGGTGTACTCAGAATTGTCTGGGCAAGTGAATCAGGCTCACTTCCAGGACTGAATGATTATGGAGAAAGGGAGTGTCACAGAGAAAATAATGTGAGGATAAGGATCAAAGCCTCTTCCTCCATCCCAATTACTTTGGTCAGGAGGGAGTAGTCTGGGAAGTCACTCAACATATAAAGCCAAATAAAAAACCAAGGAGGAGGGTGGGGAAGGAAGGAAATGGATGATGGTGATCAAAAGGTACAAATTTGTAATTATACTATACATAAGCACTGGGATTTAATATACAACATAGGAATGCTATTTGAATCCAAACATGTGGTGTGTTTATAAAGTATTGGATCTGGTTTCTTAGGGGGCTTATAAAGTACAGAATCAAAAATGCCCCCCGTCTTCTTGGCTGGATGACTACCAAATTACTCATGTAGAAATAATTAATACTAATAATGATGATGATAATAAAATGCTTATATATTAATTTCTTATGACAATTTAGAAATATTGATATATACCAAGACCTCTGCTTTCTCATATATAAAGATATATTTCTTGGTTTGAGAAATTTAAAAAATATATTAAGAACACTGCTTCTGATATTAAATAGAGACAACTGACATTTTTCAATTTTATGTAAAACCCCAAAAAAGGCAGTTTTAGAAAGTGTGATTACTCTTTGTTGATTTATATCATATAATATAAATAAAGAGTGTGCATTCTATAGACACAGATTTTAGACCAGTTTGGCCTATTCTATCATATTGCTGCTCCAAAGACAAAGCTGTAAAGGAATTCTGAGCTGCAGCTAGGAACAACCTGCTAAAATTCATCAAAGCAAGAGCAAGGTGGTAAAGAAAATATGAGTGCTTGGCAACACAGCTTAGATACATGGGACTTTACATTCTCTTTCTCTTTCTTTTCTCTCTTTTTCTTACTGCAGAACATAGAGGAAGTAGCATATCTCTTAGGGGATTGGGGCAGAAAGTGAATTGAAACCTTTCCCACCATTAGGTTAGACAACCCAAGCTGGGTGAACAGAGCCTGTGGCCAAGTCAGAGAGTATCTGACTGCTTCAAAGATAAGGGGCTCTGGTCCTTTGATGTTCAGCAAGGCCTTCCAGCACTGAAATTCTATAATTCTTTCATAAAACCAAAGATTAAAATCAAACCAATCAAAGGATTCCAACCTAAGACTTAGAGAGAGATGATAAAAGTGAAAATTGATGAGAATAACATAAACCTTTAAAATATTTAGCACTACTTCTGAAAAAACTATGCCCATGTGTGAAAGTTTATTTATATATTATAGATTATATGTGTTTCATAATAAACTATCATATAAGAAATGCAATATACTATGTTATATATATATACAAACCTGAAAAGAAAACTGTAATATACATATATATACATATACAAATATAAATACATCCTTAATCAATTATGTTCAAGTTGAGAATTATGCATAAACATCCTAAATTGAGTATGAATTGTATTATAAATTATTTCCAAAACTATAATCTGATAATCTGATATATATATATAAAATCTCCTGCAAGTTAGATTTTCTGTCATCAGTAATTACTTAATACAATTCATACCCGAAGCATGATATATTTAATATTTTTGTACATAGTTCACAACTCAAACCTAATTGATCAAATGTGCATGTGTATGTTTGTGTTTGTATGCATATGTGTATATATATCATAGTTTCTTTTCTGGTATAATATATTACATAATTATTTTTATATATGCTACATCTTATATATTAAATACATATTTATATATAACATTATATGTATATAATGCTTTTACACAGTTAAGTGTGCAACAAAAATTAAGGAAAATGCCACAGCATGAGTATAGAAAATTGGCCAATTAATCAGGGCTAGAAACATTCAGACACTAAAGTGAATTATTGAATTATAACTAATGTTTCCATGAACAATTCTAGTAAACAAATTACACACAACCAGCAATGATTTTAAACAGCATTTACCATCAACATCTTTCACTTGAAAGAAACAGACAACAATCAGTGATAACCATAAAGTACTGTGTAATCCATTCTACTATACCATGTCAGCCTGAAGTGATTCTGACGAGGCCTCTGCAATATCTGTTTAGTATGTCTGGTATTGTAGAGAATGCACAGGATAAAAACTTGGAGAATTGTTAATTAGGGTGAAAAGCATTAAAATCTTAACAATTAACAGCACATTTCCTCTTAAGGAGTGAATTATAATTTAGGAAAACATTCTGAAAAGTCATTTTGACTGGAAGTTGAGAAACTGAAGGCATGAACAGACAGTAAATGACAAGGTGACAAAAAAGAAAGTTAAATTGCCCTACATTAGAACTGAACAAAAAGATGAGACTAAAGAATAAGAAAAGAAAAAAGGAAGGAAAGCCAAGGACCATGTTGTACTGGCCAGTGACTTTTGAAAACAAGCATATTTAATATTTTATTGGTCTAGCCATATTTGCTTTTAAGTTAATTGTGTTGCCTTACAGAGAATCTGGGCAGCTCACATTCTCATACTCATAACTACCCTCTTCATTGTCCATGAATTTAGCTTGTCAGATTGCCTCCCTGCTTTTGGAGTGAGTTCTTTCCCATAAGGTTCCTCAGTAAATTCCTGGTGGGCTAGCTATATTGACTGGCTAGAAGGTCAATCACTCTGAATTCTCCAAGATAGAGCAACGTAAATTTTCATTCTGAACTCCCAGTTTGTTTGTTTCCAGTTTCAAACATGATCCATGTTTGATTCCTAAAGATTAATCTCAGAGAAGTCAAAAATTTTGTGTTTTCCTTGTTGATCATGACTTACTTCCCTAGAAGTAGAACTGGGGAGATAGGGACTCAAATTTAACGCTTTTATAAATAATTACAACATGACAATGTTTGCCTAATCTGTTCCTTGGAAAAGCAGGCCAGGAGAAGAGATGAGAAAGGCTGGATCAGAAGACAAGATGAATATGGATGACTGTAACTATAGGTGAAAACAAAATTAAGGGAGTAAACAGAGATGAAAGTTAATTGGGCGATGGCTCAGGCAAGACTACTAAAGTGAAAAGGGGAATATAGATAAGCCCCACTAAAGAAAATATGAAAGCCAGAAGTAGAGTTTGAGAATAGGAATTAGAAAGCCTGAGAAAAGATAGCATGTAAAACAGTGATGAAACAAGCTATTGATGATAACTTGATCTTGAGTGAAGCTTGGAGGAACTTTTTTAAATGCTTCTCTATTAGTGAGTTCCTAAAATGAATGACAGCATTAGAATTTTGCATTTTAATTCAACATATTAAGTGAATATTAATAATGTATCAAACAAATATATCATCAAAAGATTAATCTTTTCATCGTTCAGTTGACAAAAATATGTAAGGTATTTTTTTTCTATGTTCCTTGCTTTGGTCTAGACATTGTGGATATAGCTATGAATACTAGATCCTGAATTCCTGGAATTCCTACTCTAAAAAGGAAAACAGGCAAATAAATGTAAAATGTAATATCAAGAAGTTAAAAATGATATGATAAAAATTAGAACAAAAGAAGAGACAGAGGGAGAAAACATAAATTTACAGAGGATTGTCAGATAAAGATATTTTTAAAAAGGGACATCTGAGCAGAGAACAGGAAAAAAAAAAGAGTAAGCCGAGTAAATATCTAGGATACAAGCATTTCAGTAGGGAGGAACAACAAGAGATCGTCTTCAGCCCTCCTCTCATCCTGGTTCCAAATAACAGATTAAACAAATAAGCAGTCTAAGTAGAGATCAAAGAATAAATCTATTAACAGACAAGTTAATTCTCAAATATCCCCAAAGGAAGGATTTCTGGAATACAAGATTAGAGAGTATGGATTGAAATTGGTATTATAACAGGTCATCTCACTCCCTCAAATCTACTAACCTTGGGGCATACTGATGGGGATCAGGGATGTGTAACACAAGCTTTGCCAGGGACTTGCTCATGCACCAAACTGCCTGAAAAAATGAAAAGGTCAGGAATAACAGTCCAAATTCTAGTGTAGTCAAGAGATGGATCTATCTTTGTCTGATGGTATGTTTATTGCACAGAAGCGATGCATATTTGAGAAGATAAGAGAATATGTGCTTGATAGCAAATATAGTCCAAGGAAGAGACCATGTCTTACATGAGCAATAAGTTTGCATACAGTATACCGACTGTAAAGTAAGTGTGACCTATTGAATGACACATTCTCATCAGTCCAATTGTTCTTATTTCTACATGGACAAGTAAGGTGAAAATGTGTGGTGGTAAGAAATTCTCTTACAACACTTCTCCAGAAAGGCTAAAGTAAGCATATCAGTAAAGAAAAGAAGAAAAGAAAAAAAAAGGGGGGGTTTCCTTTGACATTCTTAAGATTTTATTCTTTCATCCAAGGCAATAGCAATACCTATGATCAACCAGGGCAATTTATAAGCCCATCAGGAAAAAGACTAGCAACAAATCATGCTTGTTCTATATTCACCCTCATCATATTGCTCCATAATCTATACTACCACTGATCCTTTCTCTTCTAGGACAAGATGTGGGTTGTTCAGTGTTCATATTCAGATGAATGAATTTAAAATAATAAAGAAAGGATATTAATTATATTTTATTCCAATTTAATTTCCCATCTTAAATTTTCTTTGTCATGTAGCCCAGTGTGTCTCTTCAGGGCATGTAGGAAAGTGAGTGCTAAGAGAGAGCATAAGATTATTAAAAAAATACAGTTTTGCAATACAAAAAAATATTTAAATAATATTAATTCTATCCAAGTAAGAAAATTTAAGTCCAAAAAATGAAACACCCACTCTTTATAGCTTAAAGAAATTCAAATCAGAAGTTTTTAACTATATAATATCTTAACATGCTCAGTCTCAACCCAAGAAATTTCTCTCAAATAATATTTGAGTTTTTCTGCACAGTGATGATTCCTTCAGCATTTTCAGAGTTATGGGGATTCTTCTTTAAGACTCTTGTAAATTATACTTTTATAGAGTCCAAAAAGTCAATAGGAAGTATATCACATAATCAGCTTTCCAACTACTATGTGTTTTTCTCTAAAAATGCAAAAACAATACAATACTTTCAAAAATTATGCTAAGCAAATTTTGCTTCCAGCACCTAGGATTTACTACAGTTCAGATCATCATTACAAAAGACCATAACAAAGACATTTAGATGGAATTTGGGGAGATGGGAATTAGAAGGAAAAAGCATGTGAAGAATCTCAAATGTTCTTATATTCTTTCAAAACTTAAAAATTTCCTACACTGTCACACATAGACACAAGGTCTTACTGAGGCTGTCTTGTTCCCCATAGTGTCTTCCTACATCAAGCTCAAATGTCTTCTAACAACAATCTCTTAGTTGTCTTGGTCTCATCCAAAGAAGTTATTACCTAAATAAAACTTGGTTTCTTTTATAATAGTTGCCTTCTGAAAACTCAAGCTCTTTTATTTACTCTGCATTTCCAAAGAATCAGAAGCAATATAACCACTCTAGAGCTGCTGCCATCTTTCTTCCCAGTACTCCCTGCAACCACCACCTTCCAATATACCAACATGCTAGAGATCAAGTAGGAGGATTCTCCACAGGTCCTATCTAATGGAAAGACTAGAATCAAGAAAATAAAAACAAAGTGAAAACCTTTAATGAGCCAAGCAAGTGCCCAATAACATCAAAGCACAAATCTCTCAAGGTAAAGCAGTCTGAAGAATGTAGTTTAGTTATAAGTCAAATAGGGTCCTTTTATAATCCACTCATACTTATAGCCTGGAACACCCAGCAATGGAACGGGTCAATTTCATCAGCTACAAATAATTCAGGCCTTCCACACTTACCAGCTATTTACAGGGCAAGGAGGGAGGAAGACAGAGACAGAGCAATGGAGAATATACAGAGACAAGTAACGAGAAAGAGGAGATAGAAACACACACACACACACACACACGCACACACACACACACACACACACGGCAGACAGAAAGTGAGACAGAGACAGAGAGAGATTGAGGTCACTGCCCTAAAAGGCAGTTTTAGGACTCTGACCGAAGAATCCTTACCACATGGAGGCAAGAAATAGAGGAAGATCCTTTCACTAATCTTCTTACTCATCAGGTAGGACAAGGAAAAGAGTAAAGTGTATTTCTTAATATTTAGGCAAAGTAACTCTAACAGCTAGTTGAACAATGTTGTTCATTACATGTCAGAGTCTTACAAAGTAGATTAACTGTTTATTCTCTTATGAGCAGGGGCAAGTGAAAAGATTTATAGATGAAAGCTGCCTTCTAGGCCTGATGTCAGAGGATACAAGGTCTTCAGAAGTACTCTCCTCTAAGAGCCCAAATGGAAATGAAGGAAAGAGAAAAAGGTATCTCCCACCATACCCACCACCTATTAAAATTCCAGGTAGATCACTGCATGTACGGTATGAGTCTGAAGCCATTAGGAGAAAGAAGTGACTGATAGGTAGAAATGTTGGGGATTTTTTTCAGAGTTGGTGACATTTGTAAGATGTTTTAAAAGTAAAGTAGGTTTTATTATCAGGCCATCAAGTTGAAAATGGTATTCCAAATAACAAGAGCAAAAACTTAGAGATATAAAGTATGTAGCTCATTTGGCAAATAGTGAAAACTCAGTCACGTTATTGGAATTGCTAGAAAGAGAGAAATGGAAAGATAGTGTATGTATGCGAGTGTGTGGGTATATGTGAAAAAGGCAATTTCTTCACATATTATATAGTTCTTTTAAAATGTCACACAAAGAATCTAGATTTTAATCTTAACCAATAAAAGATTTTTCAGTAGAGGAATGACATAATCTGATCAGCGATTTAGAAAAAATTAACTCTAGCGGACATATGGAAGCTGAAGATAAAAAGCTAAGGCTGATGTGATCTCAAGGTCTTTCTGACCCAGACAATTTCATCCTCGTCATTGGTGCAAGGCATCCCAACAAGTATGGGTTTTATAATCTTTATACAGAGAATAACCCCTCTGACAACTTTGGGTCTCTATAGCTCTTGGAATTGCTTTGAATAAGGGCTTGACAAATCTAGATATGGCACTAGTGGGAACCAATGTTTTACATAATTGTCTATACAAAGACAGCAAGAAAGATCTAGGCCAATGTTAACAAGGCTCAGAGATTTACAGTGAAAACCATTTCCAGCTGGGAAACTTGATCTCCCTTCTTTGTGCCTGATGACCAGCTACAAGATAGTTCTCCACCTGGGATAGTACCAGGCCCTAAAAGTGTCTGATAACTTTTGGGAGTATTTTTGATTACCAAAATCACTAGGGAGTGCTGCTGACTTTTAATAAGCAGAGCTTAGGGTTACAAAACTTCCTGAAATGTATAAGATAGATCCTTAATAATAACTATCAGTATAACTATGCCACCCAAAATGTCAATAGCTCTCCAATGAGGAACATTTTTGTAACAATTATTTTCTAAAGTGTGTTTTATGGAACATTTTAGTCCCAGGAAATTCTATGAAAATCAAACCAACAGCTCAAAAAAAAAAAAAAGTAATAGTGTTCTGTGATAAGTAATTTGTTCAATTCTGAACACACCTCTCCTTGAAGAGGTATTTTATATATTTGCATATTAAAACGCTAAACAATTCTGTTTAATTTTGTGTAATCCAATGTTCCTTAAATATGTTTCCCTGTAACATCCTATAGACACATTTCAGAAATTAATTTAGAACTAAAGAAGCATAAGCCACATCCCAGATTTTTCATTTCTGACTAGTTCTAAGAGGAATCACTGTGCAGATTCAGAAGAGACATCTTCAAAATGTGCCACTTTGGCATGCAAATTTTTCTGAGCTGAAGGCAATCAAGACCCTGCAGACCCAAGAGAAACTTTTACCTCTCCTTTAAAGAATTTAAATAAGGGGCCTTGTCCACAATAAGAGTTATTTCAAGAAACAACTTTTTTTGACCCCATCTATATGGTAGGGTAAACTGCTAATTACTGAATACCTGCTCTTCTTATCATCCTGCAATGACCTTTCTCCCCTTGGAAGCCCCAAGACACCTTACCCCTCATCCTTAGCCAGAATATCATGTATACCTCATTTTCTCTGTCTTTGAACCTCTCATATGTGTGGTCTCTCTCTCTCTCATGTATGTGGGGTTCCCATTTATATCTATGTAATTATATTTGGTTAAGAGAGAGAGAGAGAGAGAGAGAGAGAGAGAGATACACTGATGTCAGAGCCTCATCTCTAGAGATTCTAGTGAGGCTTATGCATCAACATTATATAAACAAATAAACAAATAAAAACTCCATGGGTGATTTTAATATCCAGCTAAAGTGACAACTTCTGGATTTTTACTGCCTTTTATTTAACAAGTATCCATCCATCATGACATATGCCAATGGTATTTGCTTATTTTATTGTTTATTTACTTATTTAGAAGTTGTCTGAGTTTAAATAAGTATAACTAACTAGGATGATAAGCAAAAAAATTGAAAACTCCAGAGACATAAGTCTGAGGTTGCTCCGAGATGTAAATATAGATCTAAAAATATAATCCAGATTTAAATTTTTCCATTTGAGAAATAACATAAGCAAGCATTGATTTATCACACAATAATGATAATTTGAAAGAGAAATAGATCTTATATTAAGTGGAGCACACTTTGAAGAGCTATTACAAAAATCTCTATAGGCAAAAGAGAGACATGTTTAGGTATGTGTTTAGAGAGAATACTCTTGCAAGTTAGAGAAACAGATGCAGGGAAGGGGAGCTGAAAGTACAGAGAAGAGTAAGGAGATTGTTTTGCATGTCTAGATGAGATTATGAACTTTAAAGAGTACTCTCTATGAAGGAAACAAATTAAGTAGAAGATGCATTTTTTAGTTAGCCTTATTTAGATGTTATAGAGGAGAAAAAACAATTTTCCTTCTACCATTCTAGGTTCTTAACTGGGACTACCTTATAATAATAATAATAATAATAATAATAATAATAATATATATATATTAATAGAAGAAATACAAACAAAAGTTTAACAAATGCATATCTCCTGTATATATGAGAGAGACTGAGAAAAATTGAGTAACTCTCCAAAATGGCCCAAGCCACCACCTTAAATAACTTCTCCAGCTAAAGGTAAAAGAAGAGGCTGAGGGGTGAGAGAGTCAGTTATGGAAGGTTACCAGAAAAAGCGCAGTAAACAAGGTTATGATTGTTACCTAGATTTAAGTCCTGCTTTCTCCAGTGATAAGAGTTTCTACAGATTTAGTAATCTTTCTCCTCCAGTTACAAAGAGGAAGACACTCTTCCAAATGAAGATTTCCCTTATAAATCTAAACATTCCTTAGAAAAAGGTAACTTCTACTCAGTTTTCAGAGCTTTTCCTATGTCCGCTATTTCTTTAAAAATAATCAGTTCAAGATAATTTTTATGCCTAAGAGGCATTTTTTGGGGATGGCAAATTCTGCTTCTCTTCAATGTTTATTGGTCTAAATGAGGAGAATGAAAGAGCAAAATATTTACAAACAGCACCCAGGTAATTTTCTTGGGAAGCTAAAATGCAGAAAGAGAATCAATTTAGAAGATCTAGGTCTGGAACTTTTTTTTAAGAATAGGCACTTAAAACTATAGAAGTTTAGATAACCTCTCATGGAAAGAAAATAAATAGATGAGAAGTCTGAGAGTAGAACATAGAGAAACCTCCACATAAGTGATGAAAGGAGGAAGTAAAACAGGTAAAAGAGTAGGTAGAATGATCAGAGGAGGAGGAAACCACAGAAAACCAAAGTGAGGAGATTTTCGATATTGAGGAGGAAGATAACAAAATAGTCTGCAGAGGGATGTCAAATAATGAGAACTAAGAAAAACTCGTTGTTGCAGCCAGTTGTAATCTACTGCTAACTGTAAGAGATGTGTTTCCTATCATGAAGGGAACTGTTGTCAGATTAAAAGGTGAAAAATGTGAGAATTGGGCTATGAAGTGAAGGTAAGAAAAAGCAATTCTGAAAGAGTCAAAAGAAGGTTTTTCAAGGAGCAAAGATTTGATGAGCTCCAGGGCAGAATACAAAGACTGTGTGGGGTAGGATATGGGATTTGGAGCAGGGCTTGGGACAAGCTATGAAAGAGCAAGAGAGCAAGTTGCAAGAAAAATAAAAGAAGAGGAAGGGTATGAAGTTCCCTTCCTCTGAAAAAGGAGGAATTTTCTAGCTAAAGTGAAAATCAGGTCATCAGCTAAGAGGAAGTAAGTATGTAAAAAAAAAAAAAAAAAAAAGTTGGGAGTATCCTCTGTAGAAAACATGAATGAGAGCTGTGAAAGTCCAGTTGAAGTTGATAGAATTTAACTTGACTTGACCAGAGGGTCACAAGCTATGCTTTTTTTTTTTTTTTTCCGGGCAGAATCACTCTGGGAATCTAGGAGAGAAATATTATTGATGAATCTCACTGGACTTCCTGCTTATTTTGAGTAGAAAAAAAAATAGGGAGGAAGTACTTGTGAGATTAATAAGAATATGTTTTCTCCAACTGTGTATTAAGATATGAAAAAAATCTCAACATCAGTACCTTCGGCATTCTACCTTCTATATTACCACAAAACAGATGACAAGAAATATTATCAGCATTTGATTGGAACTGGATCATTAGTTTAAGAACCACTGTATAATTGGTGTGAGTGTGAAAGTTCTTGCCATCTGAGGGGAAAAAAAAAAAAATCTGTCATCAACTTGCCATGAGCAATTTTGACATATCCTCAAATACAAAAAGAATTTTCAGGTGATTTATTACCTGTCATAACAGATTCAGGCTCAAACTCTGGATATACCTTAGTCAGTGTCAATCTGATCTTTAAAGAGATAAGTAGTGCTCTTGAAGTTTTAAAGACAGGGAAGGAGAAAATCAGGAAAGTGGAAATAAACTAGAAATATCACAAAATTCATTTCTCATTACTCCATTATCTACTGTTACAGTATGCTTGAACAGATATTTGGAAAGTAGTGTAGCCAGAAGAGAAAGCATTATAGTAAATAGATAGATAGATGATAGATGATAGATAGATAGATAAATAGATAGATAGATAAATAGATAGATAGATAGATAGATAGATAGATAGATAGATAGATAGATAGATAGATAGACAGACAGACAGACAGATAGACGAATAAATAAAACATACACAGGGTAATTTACAAAGTTCACTACAACAGATTTGGGGCATATCAATCTAAACTCCTAGAGACTTCATTTTGAAGTCTTAAGAAGCCTCCACTCCAATTTGCAGTTCTCTCACCTGATGAAGGCTTAATAAAAATAAGATGAAGAATTAAAGTCTATTTATTAGTAATTATTGATGCCTCTCACATTCCTATAGTGATCACAAAAATAATCATCACTTATTTTTTTCACTAACTGGGAATCAATTGTGTTTCTGTTACAAGTACCCACTCCATCTCTTCCTTTTAGTAGATTTAGCCTTTTTGAGGAGGATGGGCCATTCTGAGGTGAAAAAATAATATACAATTGACCCTTGAACAATACAAGTTTGAACCGTACAGGTCCACATATATGGGAATTTTTTTCAATAAATACTATAAATGTATTTTCTCTTATTTATAATTTTCTTAATAACATTTTTTTCTCTAGCTTACTTTATTGAAATGTGAATGAAAAAAGGGCCATATACTGAACCTGAAAAGTTCAGAAAGGGTCTGCATGGCAGACCTTATGATATCTGTTACCAAAAGTAATTACACAGGATAGTTTGAACATAAAAATTCCTAAGTAGATCATGCTAAGTAGTCATCTCCTAGGCCTGTAGCTTCCTTGTTAAGTTTAGTCTTTACCTTAAGTGAACACTATTGTCTTTGTGCTTCTAGGATAACATACCTTTGAAATGTCAGAGTAATTGTCTTTGCCAGACTCCTTGAAGGCACAACACTTGGCATCGGAGCACAAGACCACAGAACCCCTCATTGTTATCTTGTTGCTTGCATATCATCTCTATATGCTGTAAATGTTGATTAACCATCCTGTGCTCGCCAATGTAAAAGAAGTATGTGTCTCTCCATAACTTTTCTTGATATAAAACCTTGCCTAGACCAAGCCAAAATGAAGAAGAGAAAATTTCACAAAGGGTTAATATGTTGAAATAGCTAAATAATACCACCAGAATCACCTTAATTCCTTTATCTTCCAATCATTATGGCAATCCATGCAATGCAAAAATTAAGAGGAATTATTTCTAACCCTAAGTTTTTCAGAAGTTTCCCTTCATGTTTCCAAATCTTATTCCTTTACCAAAAATGTGGGCAATAGGCTTTTAAGAATAAAGTCACTAAATTCTATTTCTTTAATGGATTGATCCTGTAGAAGGGTGAAGAATAAAAATATAACAGTGGTTTTCTAAAGCAATTGTTAGAAAAACAGAAATAATTGGGGAATCTCCAGATAAACTATAGTTCTAATATAGTAGCATTCACTCTATCCCTGGAAGCATTATGAAAAAAATGGGGGAGAGCAGTTATTCAATATTAATTCAGAACATGTTTCTTTAATACCCTTCAAAATGTATTTGGAAAACATGAGAAAACATAAAAGTGAAATCTGTCATAATCCCAACATTTAAATTTTAGTTCTTTCTATAAAGAAATTAGTCACCCCTTCCAATTCTCTATACTCAATGGCAATCACAATCAACAAGATTGGTGTATATCCTCAATTTTTTTCTTGAATTCACAGAGGTATATTTATATTTGTAATATATTTGCGGTTGCCAATCCTCCATCAAAATAGTCTATTTCTCTATTCACTTGAATGAGAGAAGTCCTGTGACTTCTTTTACCAATAGATTATAAGTGAAGTAATGCTATTCCAGTTATAGGCCCAACTCTTAATTAGGTCAAAAGCTTCTACTTTCTGTTTTTGGAACATGCTTTGGAATGCTCTCTCTTGGAACCCAGGCTCTATGTTGTGAAAAGCACATGCCATGTGGAGAGGTTACATGTAAGCATTCTATTCAACAGCTCCAGCTAAGCTCTCATCCAACAGTTAGCATCAACCACCATCCATATAAATGAGCCATAAGGACATCTATCCCAGTGATACCCTTTAATTACAATGGTCACAACTCTCATTTGAATACAGTTGTTTGAGAAAACCTAAGAGAGTTTGGCTCAGTTGAGCCCAGTCAACCTGCAGAACCATGAAAGCTACTAATGATTTTTTTACCTTAAGCCACTAAATTTGGGAGTGGATCATTACACAGCAATAAATAACTGAAACAGCCTATTTCACATTTTAACATTTCTACCATTGGGATTATAATGAATGTGAAAGAAGACATTGTTGCATAGTATAATTTGCAATAAATTTTTCTCATATTAGTACATAAATTATTAGTGCTACTGATAATGCTATTGACAACCAGTAGTGTCTTAGATGCAATGAGATACAGTTCTTAAAGATACTGTGAATGAAAGTTGTGATGTTTGAGATGTATTGTGGTGTGTAAGGAGGATTTGATAAATAGATTATATATGCCCTAAATATCTAGGCTTTCAGGACTGAACATGGGCAGGAAAAAAAGAGAATCTTACAGAATAAGGTGGCCAATAGCATGAAAATAAACCATCTAAACCAAAATATCTTACTAAACTTATAAGCCAACATGTTTGTAAAAAGATAGGGGGCATGTTAAGAACACTGATTTGGAGTTGGAAATGTTATATTCCAAAATAATAGCTATAGTACAGTCCTCTAATTAATAATTAATAAACTGCGAGAATTGGAGCGAGTCATTTTATTGTCTCAAATTTTAGTTGTTTTCTCTGAAAAATAAAAAAAAGAATATTTTTCCACAGAGTTATGGTTACAATATTATGGTACAATGCTTATGAAAGAAATTTTAAAGTGTAAACTTTATGATGATAAATGCAAGAGATTTTCCTTATTTTGCTAAAGTGAATGGTGATGGCTCAGAATAAATCATATCCCATCTTCTGGGCCAGAATTCAGTCCAGAACTCAATCTTTATCTTATTCTAAAACATTTAACTTATGAATTCCTATCATAGTTCAGTCACAGGAATGTAAAAATTCCAATAAAAATATAAGCATATCAAATATAGTAACTTATAAAAAGTAAAATACAATCATGATCAAGTGGACTGTATCCCAGGAATATAAAGTTTAATCAAATTTGAAAATTCAAACATTATAATTCACCATACATACTGACTAAGAAAGAAAAATCATATAATCATCTTAATAGGTGCAGAAATAAATATTGGATAAAATTCAACATCTACTCATGACCAAACCAAACAAAATAAAACAAAAATAAAACAAAAACAAAAAAACTTTTTCAGATAACTAAGAAGGAAACTTCGATATCTGATAAAGCATATCTACAAAATCCTATTTCAGCAGCTAAAATTATGTTTAATTTTTAGACAGAATTCTTTTCCCCTAAGATCAGGAACAAGGCAATGACATCTACTCTCACTACTCATATTCAAGATTGGACTGTATATCATAGCCAGTATAGTAAAGCAAGCAAAAGAGATTAAAACATACAGCTTACAAAGGAAGGTATAAAAACTGTTTTTCCCCCACAAATAACGTGATCGAATATAAAGAAAACCCCAATGAACAAAAAACATTAATTAAATATCTATAGAATAGCAAAATGCATTTGAAAAAAAAGTCCATTGAAATTAAATAAAAGGAATCATTTATAATTATATCAAAATGCATGAAATCCTTATGGATAAATGTAACAGAATATGTGCAAGAAACTTGGGCAAAATTTGCATACCAAAAAATACAAAATATTGATAAATCAAATCTGGTTTCATACCAGTATTATTTGGGAAACTTTTCAAAAATTGTTTCCTGACTTCTCCCTGAATCTCCTGAATGAGAAACTTTGAAAATGGAGTCTGGGATTCTGTGTCTTACCACGCTTTGTAGGTGATTCTACTACTGTCATGGCTACATTGTAAAACACTGAACTGAAGTAGAAATTTTTTTTTTTTTTTTTAGTGGAAAAAGAGGCTTTTACTCCCTCTCCTTTCCTATCAAATACCTCTTCAATGTGTTTTAATCTCCCCAAGATTTTAGCAGATGCCTTTATCCAATACATATATGTTGACTTGAATAGAGTGTTTTCATAGTAAGCAACAGTGACAATGTAGGAACTAAGAAGGAAGAGTGCAGATGGACGGTTCTGAAATTCAAATTATCGTGAAGAGTTTTTACTGTTCCAAAAAAACATCTGAGCTTCAAAAAATTTTAGTGTTTATACTGAGAGGTACATAAAACTGAGATTTGGGTGAGTAAGAAATGTGTCACTAAATTCTTAAAAATGGACACCAAAATCTTAAGAAATTCTTTTAACCTCTGTAGGCATAAACATTTCAACAAGATAGAGAAACACAGAGAAACAAAGAAGGGGTACAGAAATTGGGCAGGGAAGAGAGAGAGAGACAGACAGACAGACAGACAGACACAGACACAGAGACACAGAGACCAAATTCAACTCTCGTGACAAATCTTGTGACAAAAATAATATGATGGTAAATACTGACAGTGTCATAGTAGTGATAATCTACTGTGGCACTAAGAAAGATAAGTGTAATCTAAATCTTGAAAAGCTTGAAATACTGGAAGCACAGGTGAAAAAGGAGGAGGAATTTGTTGTTGTCCACATTGCACTGGCCACTGTTTTTATTCTCTTTTCTATATCTCTGTTGGTTCATAAATTGGCTCCCCATATTCAGTGGGCAAGGAGAGACCTAAGAAATGGGCAAGCCACTCCAGATTGGTAGGTGGCAGGTTTAGTAAGCAAAGAAATTTACATATGAGGCTTGTCTTGGGTGGCCACAAAATGAGTAGATCTGCACACCCAGTGCCAGAATTGTAAAAGTTTATATTGAGGCATTAAGTGGGTTCAGTCATGTATACCATCCCAATGGTTTCAACAACCCTCTGCTCTCTCAAGGTTGCATCTTTGAAAATGGCTCCCACTGTGGGAATGGTATATGGAATGGTATAATGGTGGGCAGAATGTATATTCCAAGGACAGGGAAAAGGGTCAGGAGCCTACAACTGACCAGGTCTAGCTCGTGGGTCATGTCTTCTCAATGACCTCCTCCAATAATCCCCATGGATCTCATGGTGTGGAGGTGGGAAGGACTAGTCCTCAGCAGATTTAAACAGACACCTCATTTCCTCTGTTGAATCAAAAGTTGTCTGTACTCTAGAGTTGTTTATTCTTTTCTTTTTGTCACTTTTTTTCTTGGATTTCTCTTCAATCTGGCAAATTTCTGAATGGTAAAATAATCTAAATCAAGGCCATTTCCATAGGTTTATATTTTCTTAGGCTTATGATCTGAGAGACTTGGGAGGACATTTTGGAAGAAGGATGAGGGAGAGTATGTCTTGCTGACAGTGCAATTCAGGTCAACATAAGTTAATAATAATTGAAATCTTAATCTGTTTTAGATCCTTCACCCTCACTATCTCAGAACCAGATAAAGAAGCTTGTGACAAGTATCCATGTATCAGTACATCATTCGTTTTTACAGCTTGACAATATTCCAGTGGAGGGATATGCCAGTTTTCTTTATCCATTCGTGCATTGATGGTTGTTTTCACTTTGGGGCTATTATGCATAATGCTACCATAAATGTTTGTATACATGTTTCTGTATAAACATATGTTTCGTTTCTCTTGAGAATATAACTAGGAGCAAAGTTTTTGGGCCTACAGTAATTTTATGTTTAATAAAAACATTATGCTAAGTCAAGGAAGCCAATCACAAAAGACCAAATATTATGTGATTTTATCCATTTTAAAGGGAAAAACAAGAAAATCTATAGCGACAGAATTTATATTAATGGTTGTATAAGGCTGAGAGTGGAGAGGAAAGGATAGGAGAATGATAGCTAAAGGGTATGGGGTTTCTTTTTGAAGTGATGAAAATGTTCTAAAATTGACTATAGTAATGGCTGCACATAATTGTGAATATATTAAAAAACAATAAATTGTATACTTTAGGTGAACTGTATAGTTAGTATGCGAATTATATCTTAATAAAGCTGTTAAAATTAGTGGGAAAACACATTCTCATCAAACTGGAAAAAAAAAAAGTATGTGGGAACATTCTGTCCTCCTCAGAACCATCTATCCATGCTTGACCTTGGTTATTCCTACCAAGAAATCCTCCCTGATTCGCTAGGTTGTGTAAGTGAGGCTACTCCGTGCCTGTCATTACTACAGCTCCTTCCACTAGTATTGGCCTTATCTGTTACACGGCTATCTTCACATTAGATTATTATCCCTCTAGGAGATGAAATAATATCCTATGAACAATTATTTCTCTAGGGCCAAAAACAGAGTCTAGACCATAATACGTAAAAATAAATATGTTCTATTAATGATTACTACAAATCATTTTCCTCTACTGGAGAGGTACAGAGCTTTACTAAGGAAGCATAAAAAATATTTAATTTAGAAATGCCATTTCTATTAAACAATAACTTGGACTTCTCATTTAAAGTGGCAATTAACTAATAGCTTCAGACATGGCCTCTTAAACTTACCATCATAGTACTTGTAAGTACATGGGTAAAGACAAAATTTCACACCATCATTTAAAAGGACATTGACAATTTAAGAATTTCCACTAATTATTAGACTGACAGAGCTGGTTAAAATAAACCAATACACAAATAAACATCAGTAAGTGTCCTATTCATGAATTCCCTCTTGAGATAAAGGATACTATCCGTATGAAAGAAGTTAAGGAGATCATTTATCTCTCTCCTGTTAATTGAGAATTCTCCTATTGACAGATTCAGGTAAATGAGTAGCCACCTTCCAATGAGTAGCCTTCTCTTCATGGAGGCTATGCTCAATATGCAAGATTACTATTTCACTCCCCACACTTCCAAACATAAAAATATCCATAAAGATATAGGAATTCCAAGGACACATTAGAGGAATGTTGGCACTTACTTGCAACTGTTACCCAAATATAACTGGATTGTTTTGTGGACAGTCTTAGAGACATGGTATTCCATCAAAGCAAACTAAAAATAGATGTTATAATTTTGAAAAAAGGATCTTTATTTAAGTATTTTAGGGAGGCATCAAAGGCAAACTTATATTTCAAGACTTCAAAATAATTATCTTTACTGAAAATTTCTTGCAAGATCTAGCAAATGCTCAATGATATTTCTTTTTTCCTCTCTCCTACAAAGTCTTTACGAAATTCTAATCCTTCATATGAAGACAAAAGGAATCTTGTAAGAAACCAAAAAGATAAAATATCTGTAAAAAAATAAAAATGAGGTTGGCTTCACACTTCTTTTTAAAACCAAATGCGTGAAGTCAATGGATATTCATCTTTATATTTTAATGGAGAAAGCTCCTGCATTTAGAGTTTCTAGAAGACAAAATATTGTTTGTCAGTTAGAATTCACAATTACTATAATATTTTTGCTTTTGTTTTTTTCATATCAGAGATTTCTTCAGATATGGTATGATCTGGACTCACACTTAACCTTGAATTACTAAAAGACGTATTGGAAAACAAGAGCACTTGGCAGGGTGGGCGGGGCCTGCTTGTAGTTGTAGGCTTAGTCATGGGGCAGTCTATAGTAGTTGTTTCATTTGGAAACCCCAGGTTGTTTTCTAGGGCTGGTCAGAATTCTCAGAGAAAATTTCTAAGGTGCTACCGTAAAGAAAACAAAAAAAAAAAGTAGCTGATAGAAATATAAGCCAAGTTGGGGATGAGGGTTGACATTTAAATTATTTTCTAATTACTAAGATGAGTCCAAATGGGTCATAATGTATTATTTTTAAATTAATTTGCTAATTTTGTTTGTTAAATTTTATTGAGATGAGTCCAAAAGGGGATTTAATGTGTTATTTTTAAATTAATTTGCTAATTTTGTTTGTTAAATTTTATTGAGATTTTTGCATTATGTTCATAAGAGATACTACCCTATGGTTGTCCTTTTTCATATTGTCTTGGTTTGGTTTTGAAATAAAGTGAACTGGACTCACAAAATTAGCTATAGTATTATTTCCCCTCAATATTATCTGTAAGGGATTAATATAGAGGATATTTGTTCCTGAATGTTTTGACAAAACAGAACTGTAAAATCACCTGGGAATGTTGATTTTTTCAGTTATAGATATTGTTACTGATTAAATTTCTTTAATAATTTTATAGTTCATTCAGATTTTCTATTTCTTATAGTCAGTCTTGTTTATTGTATTCTCCCATATGTATACATTTCATTTAAGACTTTAAATTTTTAATTATAAATTATTTTACAGAATTTTTCTGGTTTTGTTAATACCCTCTGCATCTATAGTTATGCTACTTTTATAAATTGAGTGAATTTATACTTTCTCTTGAGTTTCCTATCAATCTTATCAGAACTATAACATTTAATTAGTTCTCGAAAAAAAGGTTCTCTATTGTTTTATTGTCTTAAAAATCTCTATTTTATCTTATTTCTTTGGTTCTGCTTTCTTTGGCTTCTTTTTCTCAAACTTCTTGAACAAAACTCTTCTTTTCCTCTTTTTTTGACTTCTACCAATTAATACTTTTAAAATATTTTTTTCAGAATTTAAATTTATTTTAAACCAAGCTGAGAGTCTGCATTAGTTTTTTACTTCATGTTTCCTTCTTGTTTATAATATATAAATATATGTTATATTTGTAATCTGAGAAAAAAAAAAGAAAATAATCATATGTATCCCAAATAGTCTAATAACAAAAAGGTTATATCTGACATATTCTCTTATTTTTTCTTAATTTAGATACTAAAATAAATAATGTTTCTTTCATTACAAAAATAAGTCTCTTAGCACAGCTCTTGGCTAGAAAGATTCTAAGCCACTAAAAAGCAGCATGGACAACGTAGACTGATCCTGTGGGACAGCCAGGCTGTCAAATCAAAGAAAAGCTCCCTTTCTTCTGTCATTCAGACATAGCCTAATGTCCTTAGCTCACCCTTTGCATAGTATGTACTCCTTCAGGCTTTGCATTTGATCATTATAACTCAACGAAGTGAAACTGGATCATATAGTTAGCATGAAAGTATATCTGCAAGCTGTCAATGCTCTGTACATTACTAGTTTGTAATAACTCATCATCTCTTGACAGGGTGAAAGAAGAAAAGCAGGTTGGTTTTATAATCAAGCTTTTGGGAAGATGCAATTGAATTGAAGTTGTATATAATGTGGTGTAAGTAGAAGTTCCTGCTTCTATGGAAAACTAGCAGATATTTCCTGAATTTCTCTTTCCCCAGAACTAGTTTATAAAATAAATTGATATGGGACATGTGCCTCATCCCCAGCTACTTCTGTACTAACATAAGGCCAAAAAGATCAGGCTGCATCAGAGTTGCTTTCCTATGGCATGAAGCATATGTTTTCTCCATGTTTCAGTGCTTTGACTATATAATATAAATATACCTTTGTGTACAATAGCAATTTTCATCTGATCATATCAAAGGGCTTTGCAAATATCAGATCCTCGAGGAATAAAGTGATGAGAAAGAATATGGAATTCCATTTCTAGGAATTTAGCGATAGATATGAAGTACTCAGAGGATTAAGAAAAAGTTTCTTAATTCCTTAAACTGCCTGATTCTCTAACATAGAAAATAGAAATGTAAAATAGAAATAAAATGATGTAGAATCTTAATATCACAAAGATATATTTATTACTAAGCTCGACTATGAATAAATTAAGATAATGTGAGATAAAACAAAAGCTGATAATCCAAAAGTTTTACATAATTTTTTCATATTCATTGGCTAACATTTTTTAAGAATTACTTAATATAAAGGACAAATTGAATATATATGAATTCCATATTTTTTCATTTTACCTGTTATTTTTAAGTCATGTAATGACATGACCTTCAGAAAAGAGATGTATAAAATACAAAGAGAAAATAGTTTGGAATTTTTGAGAGGCTGAGGTGTAGAAGCCTCCTGTTTTAAAGACATTAAGTTAATTCTCACAGTAATCCTGTGAGCTGATCTTAATATCCCTATTCTACAAAAAGAGAAACTGAGGCTCAAAATGAAGTCAATGGCTGGTATAAGACAAAATTTTGGTCTTTCATAAAAGCCTATTTTTGCTTGTTTGAATTTGCTTTGATGATGATTGACTCTAAGATAAAGGCTATATTATTGGCCACTGGATAAATGGGAGATGTTTGATAAAAGTAAGAGTTTACTTCTAAATGATATAGAGATCAAGCTATACAAAATGTATTGTTATAGAAATTCTAGGCCAGAAATCTTTCTAATCCTCTTATAGACTTGGTTGGCATTATTGATTTACTTTTTAAATATACGTAATATTTATAATGGGTTTAGGACTGTCAGTCACTTTAATAGCACAAAATTATTATACTGTGTATAGTAATAAGAATTATAAATTTTATAATGATAAAACCTCTAGAAAATGTTGGCCTAGTCCTCAAGGATGATAAAGTGAGGGCCAATGAGAGTTGAGTTTTAGTAATGAGGAAGCATGTCGTGTCTTTGTAATCTTTCTATATATCTTTTTCCTCTTTTCACCTATAAGAATTCTATTTATTTGTCCACATAAGCCCTAATATCTATATACTGTGAGGTAATAGCATGCAACCTTTAACTCACCTAAATGTTCCTATATCAATTTTTCATATTGCTTGAATAAAAGTTGTATTTTCTCATTTTTTCTGCCCTGTCAATCATAATCAATGCTTGAAGTCTTAAATGCATCTTATTAGCTTTGCATTTTGCTGCTCCCTCTACCTAGGCTATACTTTCTTGCCCTTCTTGTGTTTACTTACACCATTCTTCCTTTAAAGCTCAGTTCAGGCATCATCTCTCCCAGGAAGCTTTTCCTGACAATCTAGTCTCCCCAAGTCCTTTCACAGATGGCCTGGGTTACATGTCTTCACTGTGCTCCCATAATTCTCTGCACATAAATCTCAATACATCTGGTGAAAGAACAGAGATAGTGTAGCCACATTGGTGTGTTCAAACCCTCGATCCATGAATTATTAGCTACATGCCCTTGGGTAGATCATTTAAACTTTCTGAATTTCATTTTCTTTATTTTCAAGATCAGAATAACCATTTAATGCAGTTTTGTTACAAAGAAAAATAATATACGGAAAGCATAGAGTAGGCCATTGTGTTGGATGCCATTCCTTTGGCTTCCCAGGCCCATTCTTTGCCTTTTCTACCCTGTTCTGGGCTCCAGGAGGCTGACTATTAAGGACCACAATAATAGGCTCCTTGCTCCTGTGTCTTGTTTGAGCTTGGCTTTATCCACAGAAGTGCAGACAGGAGATCAGAGGGTAGAAGGAAAGTGAAGTAAGAGTCAAGGTTTTTAGTTCCCAGACCCTTCTTTGCCATTTAGCCAGAAGTTGCCTGCATCCTTCTGCAAGGATATAGCTCCTGCCAGCTGGTTTAGTCTATACAGTGACCTTCTCTGTGTTCCAGTGATTGCTCTCTCCCCTTGACCTTTTCATGCACAGGATACTACATTATCCCTTGTTCATTTCATTTAACTCTGCTCCCAAAGTTGTAAATAGTTCCTTTATTAACCCCCCCTCAAAAAGTCAGCTTGAGTGTGTCAGCTGTTTCCTGCCAGAACTCTGACTGATACTACATTCAATATTATTAACAATATGCATTTAACAAACAGTCCTGTAATTCTCTCTTGATTTCTCTGAATCTCTTGCCAAACTGTGAACTACTTTAGAGCAGGGACCATAGCTCATTTGTAATCATTATTCTCTGCTGTCATGAACATTGCCAGGCAAAATAAAAACATGCAATAAATGTTTGTTGATTGATTAAGTGAAGGATGGAATGTGTATTATTTTGACTTTAAAAGTAGGCACTCTCCTTTTTTCTTCTGATTACAGTGCTTCATACTGGGTAATATAAATAAATGTTTGCAATGATGAATGTGAATTTGTCTAGAAATAAGGGTATAAGATGATTAAAAAGAATTTTTCGGGGCAAATTAATCTTGGGAACAGTCAAGAGGCCATCATATTAAGTGCCATATAAAATTAACTTAAAATAGGCAGGATTTGGTGAACTCTAGGGAGGGTACAAAAGTTGGGTTTAGGTAAAAATCTTTATAAACCCATACTTATTTCAGTAATCTATGTAACTGGAAAAATAGTGAATTGAGAGGGAAGAATTCTATAGATTATTTAGGTAAACATTTTTCAACCATTGTCTTGCATAAAACATTATTCTGGTGCACCCACTTGGAAAGGTATCACTTGAAGCGTGATCACTAGGTTAATTTTTTTCTATTCACCAGAAGAGATATGCTAATTATGTTAATTTAGTTGGGGGAGAGATAATGTTGAGAATTACACTCTTTATCACAGGGATCATTGGGTACCTAGGAACAACAGGAGCTGCTCAGAAAAAGACAATTGGTTTTAAATAGCAAATCAGAAATTGCGGGTTGTGATGGGGGTCAGGCGGAGGCGGGGGCGGGGGGTTGGTTCAGGTTTGGGATTAACAGTTGAAACTTGAAGAGTCAAGGAGATAGAGTTTGTGAATGTACTTTGTCATCTAAAGGTATGAAAAAGCAGTATCATTTTAACCAACTTTTTAGGTAGACCAGGCAGGCATTATCACTTTCATTTTATAACCATGGAAGGTTAAAATCAGAGAGATGATGTGCTTTGCCCAAAGTCACACAAAATATAGCTGTACAAGAATTAATTTGAATTCATCTGTGACCAGCAATTTCCACCTCACCAGCATGACTCATCTAATCCAAAGTTGACCAGTTGTTTATTAGAGGTCCCCAATATCTTTGGCACCAAAGACCTGTGCTCCTAAGAGAATCTAATGCCTGATGATATGAGGTGGAGCTGAGGCAGTGATGCTAGTGCTGGGGAGCATCTGCAAATACAGATGAAGCTTTGCTTGCTCTCACACTGCTAACCTCCTACAGTGAGGTCCAGTTCCTAACAGGCCATGAACCTATACTGGTCCATGGCTCTGGGACCCTGGTTTACCTGACTTTATGGTAGGCCCATTTTCCAAACCTTTCTTCTTTCTAAGAGTTCTATATGTTTATTTTCCATTATAATAAATTTAATTTACTTTGCTTTTAACCCTTTTATAAAATGCTTTTAATAATAAGAGATTGTCTTTGTTGATGAAACACTTGAGGATTGCTCATGTGAACCCTCATCTTGGTTTAGGTTTCAGTGTCCTCCTGGAACCAGCCTGTCTTAAAAGCACTCCCAAATGGTTGAATGACATTGCTCATATTAATGATTTCCAATTGTTAGATGCAGAAGCCCAGTGGCATGACGTAGGCTTTCTAAGTTATTCATGGAGAAGCCTGATGGGGGGCAAGTGTAAAGCAAAATTCTTAATTAAATTGAATAGGAGAAGTTGAATTCTGTCTGCAAGTAGATGGAACAGTTACAAAAGGCCCCATGTGGTTAAAAGTAATACAGAATCAAGACTCCCCAAGGACAAGAAACTCTGTTTTAATCTTTGTGACTCTGAAAGGAGGAAGAAAAAAGATTAAGCCTCCTTGTAGAGATCATGTGACAACTTCCTGATCCCAGCTAGAGGCAGCATTTCCATGGAAACTTCTCTTCCTCTTCACCCACACACTGCTCCTTCCAACTAAAAAGGCTGTTTTGAGTCTAAAGAGAGTTGTATGGAGGAGCCTTGATTTTTTTTTTCATGAGACAAACTCCAGCAGGAAGAGAAAAGAGCGGACAGGCTGACATTCCAATGTCACCAGCATAGTGATGACCTTCCCTAGAACCCCGCAGCTAAGAGCCCAGACACTGCTGCTTTCCTCAGCGCTTTTCACTTTTCTCATTTGTTCTTTATGTTCCTAGAACCACCCAGCTTTGAGGAAGGAGCAAGATAGAGAAGAGTGTCTCAGAGGGGCAACTTTGAATTGATTACTCTCATCCTCTAACTCTTCAACTCGCCTTAGTTCAAATCACTCAGCTTTAAGCCCCTCCAGGGATTGGTCCCAGGTTTTATTTCCTATAGTGTGGGGAGTCTGTCTGAAGCCAATGCTCCAACTTTGCAGCTGAAACACAGCTCCCACCTCCACATTTACTCTGCTAGAAGTAGTGTCTCCATTCTCATTCATCTTTCCAATTTATGACCACTCTTTCGGGTTTTATTCAAGTGGCTCTCCCTTAAAACAATTTGAATACTATTATCCAAAACTATGCAATTCTTTCCAGGATCTCCAGTTCACAAAGATGTTCTCTCCATTAAAAGGCTAATATACTTATGACTACTACTCATTAGGAAACTAGCATAAGTGGTAAAATTATATTTTTATCTATGCATTTTAATTTACCTAACTCATTGTACATATAAATAATTCCTAGAAATTTAGATGATCAATAAATATTTGTTGAAAAATATATTCTTATTCATTCACTCACTAAATCGAGAACTCCTTTGCAAGACCATATAGCAAAAAAAATTTCAAATAAATTCCTGATTTCCAGAACTTATGGATGAAACAAGATGGTATAGCATTTAAAACAACAACAAAAAAGTTTTCTTTGGAATATTAACTAGTAAAAGTCCTCACAATAAAGACAACTCACCTATCAAAGTGACCTATCCTGAGGAATAGTCAGAAAATGAGTGGTTACAGAGCTAACAAGCAGTCAAATGCATCAAGATAATCAGGGAGAAGTAGCGGCAAGATTTTTTTTCTTCTGATACTTTGCACAAAATAAGTAGGCTGCAATATAATCAGAAATAAGAAATAATCTTTAGGCTGAAAAAAGTCTCTTTTTGCAAAGCCAACACTTGCAAATACTGTGACCTATTTATGGTCTCAGAAACAAATACCTTACACATATAATGTCTAATACTTCCTGACCTTTCTTAATGAGAGAAGCTCTAATCCTGACACTACTTATCATTTTCAAATTAAAATCATCATTAATTTCAAAGTCAATTAACTGGTTTATATAAATCAGGCACTGTGATTATTAGTTCATATTATTTATTGTTATTGTAACCATAAGAAACTGTTAATGGTGAATACTGTTTCTCACTATAAATTAGGCCTATCCCACTGGTGGGATACATGCCAACTCCAAAGAAAAGCTAATCATGTGGTTTTCAGAAGATGAAAGCTTAAGATAAAGACCGAGAGTTGATGCTGGAGGTGGGAGTGGTATTACATAGGTCTTAGCCAAAACATGTGATAGTCACTGAAGGGGTAGCTGGAAAGAGAAGTGTGTGGCTCAATTAATTACACAGCTGAAACAGACCTTGTAAGGACTAGAGGAAGAATGATTCTGGCTGTGTTGTACTGCCTGCTGTGGAGTTTCCAGACCTCCACTGGCCATTTTCCTCGAGCCTGTACATCCTCCAAGAATCTGATGGAGAAAGAATGCTGCCCACCATGGAGGGGTGACGGGAGTCCCTGTGGCCAGCTTTCAGGCAGAGGTTCCTGTCAGAACATTGTTCTGTCCAACGCACCACTTGGACCTCAATTCCCCTTCACAGGGGTGGATGACCGGGAGGCTTGGCCCTCTGTCTTTTATAACAGGACCTGCCAGTGCTTTGGCAACTTCATGGGATTTAACTGTGGAAATTGCAAGTTTGGCTTTTGGGGACCAAAGTGCACAGAGAAGCGACTCTCAGTGAGAAGAAACATCTTTGATTTGAGTATCCCAGAGAAGAATAAATTTCTTGCCTATCTCACTCTAGCGAAGCATACCACCAGCCCAGACTATGTCATCCCCACAGGCACCTATGGCCAAATGAATAATGGATCAACACCCATGTTTAATGACATCAACATTTATGATCTCTTTGTCTGGATGCATTATTATGTATCAAGGGATACATTCCTTGGAGGATCTGAAATCTGGAGAGACATTGATTTTGCTCATGAAGCACCGGGTTTCCTCACTTGGCATAGACTCTTCTTGTTGTTGTGGGAACAAGAAATCCAGAAGCTGACAGGGGATGAGAACTTCACCATTCCATACTGGGATTGGCGAGACGCTGAAAACTGTGACGTTTGCACAGATGAGTACATGGGAGGGCGCAACCCAGCAAACCCTAACTTACTCAGCCCAGCATCCTTCTTCTCCTCTTGGCAGGTAAGGTGTTCTGGTCACACCACATCAGAGTGTAAAGGAAACTTAGCAATCACTTCTCCAGGCAAATCTTCATAAACTTCCCTCCTCTTCTCTCCTACCAAGAAAAGGTCCCCTATTAAGAGTTCTCAATATACCTTGTATTTTTCCTTTAGAGTACACTTCACATCTGTAGTTACATAGATATTTGTGTGTTGTTTTTTTTTTATCTAATATCTTCTACTATGTTCCTACGTTCACCACTGTAACCTCCAGCACCTAGAATGACGATTGGCAAATGGCAAGGGCTCATTAAGTATTTATTGAAAAAATAAATTAATAAATATTTAGATGATTAATAAATGACCCAGGTCAGTGTTTCTGAAATTTTCTTCATGATGAAATTCACACAGAGCACATATTAAAAATACAAATCCTTGGCCTTATTTCAGACCCATTGATTAGAACCTTCAGGGGAGGGTCCTAAGGAGACATCATTTCCTAAATGTCTATGATGATTACTATGATCAAAAAACTGGGGGAAATATTGTTTAGATTAAATCTTCTTTTTAAAAAATATATGAGGACTCTAAGTCCAAAAAGGTAAATAATGAAAATAGCTAATATTCATTGAGCATTTAGCATGTGTGAAGCCCTGTTGAAATGTTCTTGTGCATTAACTTATTTAATACTTTTACTAAAGTTTCCCCATCTTAAAGATTTTAAAACTGTACTGTAAAGATGTTAGGTAACTTGTACAAGATCACAAAGCTAATTAGTAACAGAGATAAAATTTGTTTTCAGATTGCTCAGCTTCATGACCATTCTACACTGCTATAATGTTTTTAACCAAAGGATCTAACCCATTCTCTTATGTTTTTCATCAGGCCGTAGAAGAAATTAGCTTTTCTCCCAAACTGCAAACTTTAGAGGGACAAGATAAGGGATTGCTATTTTGAAATTTAATTTTTTTTCTCCTATTCTGATTTCTTTATTCTAAATTATGAGCAAAAGACAACCAAAGAAATATGGTTTTAATTATTTATCATTTTATACCATAAGAAAAAAGGGATTCTATTCTACTTGTATTCCAAATATTTCTAATACAGCAGTTTTGATTATCAGTGCTTTATGAAACTGAGCCCAATATTTAAATAAGATAGGAAAAATCACATTTGCACCTTGCATGCTGCAGTTTTAAAATGTAAATGTTTCCCTTCCCCCATACAACTAGGTTCACACACCTTCCAAATAGAGCCTATTGAAGCTCATTGAAAATTGGTCACTGTATAATATCTGGTGTCACTAATGTCAGCTATTTACCAAGAGTTATGAGTATATTTGTGCAGGAAAGTCTGAGGAAAAAAAGTGTTTGGAAAAAAATCTATTTCAATAAGCCTTCAGATCTCCTCCTGCCTTAATCTATAAAGTGCAAAACTCTCATCTAGCTCTCACATCCCTGTTACTGCTTAAAATACTGCTAAGCTTGGATGTGGGATTTTCGGTCAGTTTTAATGCTTTTCTTAACTACATAATTTCATTTGACCCAGAAAGCCTAGAGGATTATCTAAATTATCAAAAAAGTTATAACATCCACACTAAAGCTTAATAGATAGATATGAATTGACATTTAATTATGTAAGATGTGTGCTACTTGGAAATACCCAGAATTATGTTTGTAATTGTTTTCTAATAATTTATTGTTTATTGAGTGGAAAATTTTTCCTTTTTTTTTCTTTATGATTGTAGCCAATTTTATTTCTAAATAAAATTTCTGGGTCTAGTAGGTAAACACTACTGAAACTGTTAAAATATTAGGTTCAATACTGTTCTATGATTAAACTACTGTGTAGTAACTGGTGTTAAAAATAAAATTAGGAGTCTACGATCATGCCACCCTGAACAAGCCCAATCCCCTCTGATCGCGGAAGCTAAGCAGGGTCGGGCCTGGTTAGTACTTGGATGGGAGACCACCTAGGAAGACCAGGTGCTATAGGCATAAAAAATAAAAAATAAGGGACTGTAAGTTGACAGGGTCCTTGCAATCTGTGAGGTCAACCAAGGGTTGCCTCACATAAATCAATCAATCAATCAAATTAGGAAATAGAATGGACAAAGATCATTGGGAAAAAAAACAAGCAAACAACAGCTTAAATAAAGAAGATGAAATGAATGAACATTTGTGTCCACCTACTGTGAGTGGTGTCACTGTGTGAAGTGATTTGATAGTCAAACCCAACTCTGGCTATTTCCATTCCTTCGCAAGCTTCTCTGGTTATAGTCCTTTAAAAATTAATATCAGTTGTTTATATCGATTTAATTCAGTAATTCTCAGCACCTAAATCATTTAGAGAGCTTTAAAAAAAAAACAAAACAAAAAGAAAATTATATGAGTTCTGCCCATATTACATGAGTTTTAAAAAAAACAAAACAAAAAGAAAATCACATGAGTTCTACTAGAAAATCATATTTGGATTGTCCACTGTGAAGTCAAGGCACCTACATTTTTAAAAACTCATATGATTCCAGTGTGCAACCAGCACTGAGAATTACTGATTTAATTAATATGAAATTGTTTTGGTGTCTCTTTTACTTTACAAACTCAAGTTCTCTAATAAACACACTACTGGTTTAAATGCTTGTGCCTGAATTGAACACTCAAATCAAGAACTAGACTATTTTGTGTGAGATGAGAACACAAAGCTTCCATATTCAGTGAATTTATTAATACCTTCTAAATTAGCTAGACTGATTGCCCTTTGATACAAAGCTTCCATTTTTTCCCCTTGATTTTAGATATTTTTACTTGACACAATAATAGAGGTTTTAGAGATTCATAACATTTATGAACTCTGAGCCTAAGAGAACTTGAATTGCATGTAGTGTGGTATCCACATTTTAAAAAAGAAGACAAAGAGGACCAAAAAAGTAGGATGATTTGTCCAAGATCACACAGTTGAGGACTAAGACCCATTGCCTCTTACTCCGTTGCTATTTCAAGTCAACCGTTACCTATGTATAAGAAGCAATTTAGGCTTAGAAGGAATCAAATAAGCCACTAATTTATGGATGTAAAATTGACTTGAAGTCACTTTGACTCCCTTAAAATTTAATTGCACAGACATTTGGGGTAGAAATACTAATGTAGTTCTTTCCATTCATGTTATAAAGAAAATATTCCGTTCTACTTTTACTAATATATCCTTTACTCAGGTAGAATTGACCCTTGCCCCTTTGACCTATCATTACACTTTGTACAGATCTATATTATAGTACCTATAATTCTCTAGTACAAGTAATTGTTTCAAACCTATCTTTGCCGACCAGACTGTCAGGTGTACTAATGTAAAGACTATTTCTCATTTATTTTTATATACACAAAGCCCAGAATCATGATATATACATAAAATGGGCTTTATAAATGTATGTCGAATTGAAGAAAATTAAAAACCATAAAAACATTACCTCTAATGCTAACATTCATTAAAAATTAAACTCTGTGTGCCTGGATTTCTAGAACCTTATATTGTGTTTCTTTATAGTATTGAATCCCCAAGGCCACAATGCCAAAATAAACAGCAACTAAGTCAAAGTCTAGAATAAAACATTTTGTCTAGTCCTCTCTGGGCTTCTATATGTATGTGTGTGTGAATGCACACACTAAAAAGAGAGCACACAATAAAAAAGTTCAAGTGAGTTACAATGAATCTGAATGTTATTTAAGTGTGATTAATAATATTTACTGGTAGGATTTTTTTATTAAAATAATACATATTTAAATGAGATAATGTTAGTGTTTTGAGAAAGCTTACATTCATAATTCACATGTTTTTTGTACATTTGTCATTTATTTGGTTAGTGCCAAGAGTTCTTCAAGTAGAAGCATGTCTGTCATCAATTAATACAGTCCATTATTTTTGGAGATGGAGGAGTGGTGCTTCACAAAGTACAAATACCTAGGCTCAAAACAATTAGATCCAATGTTAGTTATGTAAGCAGCAGATAACCTAGCCATGAAAAAGAAAAGTAGATCCGGAGTAGCTGTCATGATGGGTCGAAAAAAAGAGAAAAAACATTTCCTAGATTATAGACACAAGTGAAATGTGGCCAGAGAATTCACTCATCAGGTGAAAAGCACATCACATGGAAGCAAACAGTGGGAAGAAAAAAAAGTCACATTTCATCAGAGTCATGGGTTTTAGGTAACCATAGCAACAGCTCAGTGGAATAACAGCTTCTCTTCTTTCTTTATGAAAAAGATTCTGTGGAATGTCATATGGTTTAGGTTTTTTTTTTTTTTTTAAGATAAAACCTCTAATGCCATAATAAAATCTTCGCTATTGAAAGCTTTTAATAACTGGCAATTTACTGCTATTTTTTTAAGAGAGCACTATCTAGATTCACCTTCTCCATTAACACATCTGTTCTTTCTATCTCCCTTTTTTCATTTGACTTGGGACACTTGATATTTTTCCCCCTCATCATATATTACAAATCACCTGTGTTGAAATAGAAAAAGCACAAATTTCTTGTCAGAAGATCTCTGCCACTTACCAGATAGTATTGGACAAGTTATTTAGACTCTTTAATCTTTGGTTTTTCTCAACAACCAAAACAATGGGGCACAATTATCATATGTGTTTGTTTTGTGTTAATGGAGCTATTAAATAAAACAGAAAGCAGAATAATGTAGTAGAAAGGGTAAAATCTTTTGAGTCACATAAATATGAGTTTCGGTAGACTTTTATAACTTACTTATAAGATGCAAGATCCTGGACAAGTTACTTATTTATTCTGAAACCTTTTTTCCCTAAAATTAGAATAATATATCATAAAGCATTATTGTGAATGGATTCAATGAAACCTGTTCATGTAAAATGACTAGTTAAGTATCCGACATATTCTTTGAGTTCCATGTATGAAAATTAATATTATAATATATCTTTATGATATATTGATGTTAGTTATTTTAACAATTAATATTCAACCAGTATGATAGAGCCAGAGTTAAAAACAATTTGGTGGCCTGCCCAATGGTATTGTATTCAATAATAATTATAAAAGCTGTTATTTTTAAATACCCTATACCTGATATGCTAAGTGCTTTACATATGTTAGATTATTTAATCCTTCATAAAAAGTTGCCATATTCACCATTTGCAAATGAAAAACCTTGGTGTTCATAGAGATGAAAGAATTTGCTCAACATCTCGTAGCTAAAAAAGAGCCAATATTGGGAACCATGTCTTTCTGACTGTGATCTACATGATCATAACATTAGAGCTAACAATGTCTCCTCCCCTGCCTCCCCTTCTGTATAAAATATAAAGACAATGCTTTGGGATTAAGTTTTTCAAATTATTACTGTAACAAGGGTAGATTTCCTCCTTTTTACTAATACATCCAGTCCTCTGAAAACTGAGTCACTTGGCAGTTGGCATTTCATCAAAAATAGTTCCATTCAAACCTCTCTGATTTAACCAAGTCTGCTGTAGGAGTCTTTCAGGATGTAGAATCTTCTGAAAATATCATGAGATGTTTTATTATTCAACAGGAATGAAAATGATTTCATCTATATACCTACTGTGATATCTAGTTAATTGACACTATAAAGAAATTCAATGTATTACATTCAATGCAAAAGTTAGATTAGCTTTATTCAACCATTCCTAAGCCATTTATAGGCAACAATAAATGTAGTAGATATAGCTTTGGAATCAGGAGGACTGTGTATTAATTTTCTAGCTCTGGCTGTAAATATCTTATGACCTTAGAAAATCACCTAACTGTTCTAGCTCTCAATTATGAATGAGTAAAAGGATTGAGGAACATGTTGAGGTATGGCAGGATGGGTTCTCCTGCACTTATATGATGGTTTAGAATTGATATCTTGCTACCAGTTACTTCCTCTCATTGAATCTAAGGCATAAATGATTTTAAGATAAAGAATTAATTGATATATCACTGAAGAACAACATAAAAATAAGTTTGCCAATTAAATTATGATGTGATATTATTAACCACTTAGAATTTTTTATTTTATACTTATTGAAGGAACTGCTTTTGACTTAGTCGAGTTTTTTTAAATCACACTTTCTGTTCCACCTACTTATAAAGGAAACTAGAAGTAAAATAATTCAATAAAGGTCCCTAATATTTCATATTTAGAGTCACATCCTTTTGAATTATTTTTTAAGTCAGAATCTACAGTGTCTGTTTTTTCCCAAAATATTAGCCTCGAAAACTAGGTAGAATATCAGATACATTGCAAGGAGTGGGCATTCTTACATATGAACAAAGGCACAGGATGGAGAAGTACACACAATGCCGAGAGGAGTAGTCAGTCTGAATTTAGCAGTAGGATGATGTAATTTGTAAGCAAATAGAGAACGTTTGTCAGATTCAAGATATTCTCTGGAGGTAGAATTAACAATATTAGCTGATGGTTTCAATGTGAAAAACAAAGGAAAATAAAATACAAGTGATAACTCACCAGTTTCTAGCTTAAACATAATGATCCATGGGCTTCTGGTTTGAACTGCAGGATGGTTGTTATAAGAAGAAATATAGGGAAAGGAATAAATTTGGGAATTTTAAAATTATATTTGAGATGCATGTAAGATAACATTAAAAACTGAAGTTGGAGATGGATATTCAAGTTTAAGAGTTCAGAGGGTTGGTTTTGGAATAGAGATAGGAATGAGGGAGTTTTTATCATGTAGTTAACATTTAAGTTATGAAACTGGTTGTTATAGCCAAAGGAGAAGATATAGAAAAAGATAAAAGAAGAGGACACAGACCTAAACCTTGGGCCAGGGCATAGAACCAGTGAAGTCACACAACAGATAATTACCAAATGTTTGTCAAATTAATTTTCTCATCAAAAACTATTTGACAAAAATTATATGAAGTATTCCTATTTTATAGATGAGGCCTAGGGAATTTGTGTTTTTCTCTTTTTTTGTTAAGTGGTAGATGCAAGATTTATAACGCTGTTCTAGAATTTAACTTTCATGGTATATTCTGCAACCCTCGGAAAACTGCTTCCTTCAGCAATTTAAATTATTAATCTCCTGATGATGACTAATCCAAATATGATGATCAGGAATATCAACTTCCTTACTTTCCACCTTTGACTAGGAGGTGGCGACAACTACTTTAACATGAAGGTGTTTTGTGCAGATCATCTGTAGCCAGGTGGAGGAGTACAACAGCCGTCAGGCTTTATGCAATGGAACTCCCGAGGGACCATTACTGCGTAATCCCGGAAACCAGGACAAAGCCAGGACCCCGAGGCTTCCCTCCTCAGCTGATGTGGAATTTTGCCTGAGTTTGATCCAGTATGAATCAGGTTCCATGGATAAAACTGCCAACTTCAGCTTTAGAAATACACTGGAAGGTAATCCTTTTTCACTCATTTGAAATTTCTTTTTTTCTTAATTTATGTTTACAAATCTTAACCAAAAACTCTAAACCCAGAAGTGTTTGACAATTCAGAATTTTCTGAGTAAAGACATGTGGTGTATATACATATATAGAGATGGCCAATAACCCTAGCAGAGTCTGGGCAGTTTATCATAATCCAACATATTAATAAGTTCAACAAAATGTATGAATATATCTACTATGGCAATAATTAGAGACAATAGGCAGTCTAATGGCTAATAAAGTCAGGTTTTTCCACTAAAAGGGTATGCCAAACAAAATAATATACTTTCAGACCTTTTTACATTTTGGAATTATAAGCATAGAACTGTAGCTCTATATACTTTTCTAAATTTTAGTATTTTATCTAGTTTAAATTATTCTGGACACTAAGCTCTTTGAGGCAATCCATTGTCTTAACTATAATAAGGATAAATTCTGCATGTGAAATTAATCCCCCACCATCGTTTAAGATTCTGTGCTTCATCAGAGATTCTTTTCCATTGTCTCTTTTAGGTCTTACTTACTTCTGCTCTCAGTCTTGCTTGCATCTTTCCTTCAGTGCCTGTTCACTATTCTCTCCTCAGTGCTATGTCAGTCATGAAGCATTCCAATTTGCATTATGGAAACAAACCTACAGATAAAACAAACAAACAAACAACAAGAACTTAACTCATGTCACAGATTGAACTGGAGTGCTAATTTGTACCAAGCCGACAATTCAAAATTTCCATGTCCTAAAACCTCTTTTGCTCTTACCATGTAGAAAAAGCTTTCTCTCTTTCCTTATTTCTCTTTAACTTTTTTTTGGCAGGGGGAGAGGCAGAGAGGAGTTGTCATTATGATTGCTGTTTTATCCTTTAACCCTGTTGCTCAACTGTGCAGAATAGTTTCACTGTTTCTTTCATTTCTCTGTATCCTTCTAATTCATAATAAACTTTTACTCTCCCTCAGGAGCAGTTTAAACAAGGAGAATATCATCTTATAGAGGAATCCTGGTACCAGCTATTAAAATAAAAAGTATTTTTATCTCCCTAAAGTAATATGAATAATTAACATTTTACGAGTAATCACTATGTGCAAGGCACTGTGCCAAACATTTTGCATAGCGCTATCTCACTTAATTCTTACGATCAGCCTCTGAGGAAAATGGCATCCTTATTTCCAGTTTAAAGAGAGGAAACAGTGTCAGAGATATTAAGTCATTTGGCTACCTACCACTGCTCATTCGGCAAGTAGCAGAGTTAAATCTGTTCCTAGATTTGTCAAGTACCAAAATCCCGTAGTCTTTTCCATTGTACTCTGATCACCCAGAGTGGGCTGAGAGTTTCTTGAACGTGGACAATATCAATCTGGTCCTTCAGTAATATCAGATAAGAAGGCAATGCATGGTGCCCAGGGGGCTCAGATATTACAAACTAAGACAAAGGCACACATGCAAATTGACAGTCACCATCTGGGAGGACTGGGTGTCCTGGTGGACTGTTTAGGGTTTAACAGTACTCCAAATTCTGACTTAATGACATTACAAAGTAGGACTCTATACTTAAAGGAACTGGAGTACTTTACAGGTTTTTAAGGCAGATTTTACAGCAGTGAGAAAGCATGAACTTTGTTATTAGGAAACATGGGATGGGTCACAGAAATAAGGTACGGGAGCCTCGCTTCTCTGGGACTCAAGTAAATAAAGTGACTTGAGCTGTGTCAACTCAGTCAGTGGCTTTCAAATGAGTTTCGAATGCACAGAGATGAGTAGAGAATATCAGGTTATTGCAAATAACTTGTTACTACTGATAAATTGTTTGTGAATTATTTTCTTGATTTGTCCCCTCAATAATTTATTCTCAAACAGTCTAGTATGTTTTCTTAAGAAGGAGAGAAAAGGCATATCACATTATCTGGCACATAACAGGTATTCAGTAACTACTGATAACTGAATACATAAATAATATGTAAAGTATTTCAAATTGCACCTAACCCACCATTTAGCTTATCTATATTTGTTGTATGATGCCAATGTGCTGGTGGAAAAATGTTAGAAAACAATGATCTAACAAAGGCTTTTCCTGACCAGGAACACATTTTTTTACTCTTTTCTTTAAACATTTATTTCAGAAATACTTTTAAGTTTACAGAAAAATTGCAACAATAAAAACAGTACAAAAACACATATATACCCTTTACCCAGATTCACTTACTGTTTACATTTCATCTTGTTTGCCTTCTTCATTTGTCTCCTAATCTGAACTTTTTTTTTTTTTTTTGAGGGTAAATTGCACAGATCAGAATTCTTTACCCTGAACGTTTCAGTGTGTTTTTTCTTAAAACAGGAATTTTTCTTACATAACCACAGAATAGTTATCAAGTTCAGTAAATTCTATATTGATATAATGCCTATTCTAATTTAATGTTTATATGTCAATTTTTTAATAAACCTAATAATATTTTTTATAGTATTTTTCCTCTCTGTAACAGGATCAAGTCTAAGATCAGGTAGCATTTAGTTGTCATGTATCATTAGCCTTCTTTAATCTAAAATATTTCCACAGTCTTTTTTCTTTTAATGAGATTAACATTTTGGGGGAATACAGTCTCTCCCCCTACTTTAAAATAAAATTTTTCTCAGTTTCAATTTGTCTGATATTTCCTCATGATCAAATCCAGGTAATGTATTCTTAGCCAGAATTACACATAGGTGATTGTCTTTCTAAGAGAGTTTCACATCTGGAGGTACATATTGACCATCTGTCTCACACTGGTGATATTAATTTGATCACTTGCTCCAGGCGTGGCCCAATTTTCCTACTGTATAATTACTCCCCCACACACCTTGTTCCAACTAATAAATTGACTACATGGAGACATTTTTTAAGACTATGAAAACATCCTGCTTCTCATCACAGTTTTCTCCTGTAGTTACCATCCACTGATGGTTACAAAATGATGACTTCCCAACTTCAATACTCCTTTTACATTAGCCAGTGCTCAGGATTCTACTGTTAGCAAGAGCCCACCTGCCTGCCCGCCCACCTGCCTACCTGCCTGCCTTCCTGCCTCCCTCCCTTCCTTCCTTCCTTCCTTCCTTCTTTCCTTTCTTTTTTCCTTCCTTCCTGCCTTCCTTCCTCCCTCCTTCCCTCTCTTCTCCTCTTCTTTCTCTTCCCACTCCTTTCCTCTCCTTCTCTTTCCCTTCTTCTCTCTCTCTCTTTTCCTATTATCTATCTATCTATCTATCTATCTATCTATCTATCTATCTATCTATCTATCTACCTATCTATCTATCATCCATCTATCTATCTATCATCTATCTATCTATCTATCTATCTATCATTATCCATCCATTCAACCATACCATTTTTTCAATGGTATACAATTCATTAAGGTTCATAGTTAGTTAGCCTGGTGCTCAAATGGCCCCAGATTTCACCCATGGGCACATCTTCAAGCTGGTTCTTACGTCTCTGTTTTATATCCTCATCATTTTTTTAGCACTTTCTTTCTGGTATAACAAAATATTCAAGGGTCATCTTAAACCTACATTGCCTCAGGCTTGGAATTAGCCATATCTCCAAGAAACATTGGTTCCTTTCAATGGGGAAGAATATTTGGAGACAGAGATTTGAGAGTCAAAGTTTTGCTCATTGGAGAGATACATTTTTTTTGCCTTTAATTTTATTTTTTCTCATTTTTATTTTTCAATCAGAGTCAACATTCAATAATATTTTACATTAGTTTCAGGTGTACAGCATAGTGATTAGACATTTATATAACCTATGAATTAATCCTCCTGATAAGTCTATTACCCACCTGACACCATACGTAGTTATTATAATATTATCAACTATATTTCCTATGCTGTACTTCACATCCCTAGGACTATTTTGTAACTACTAATTTGTACTTCTTAATCCCTTCGCCTTTTTCACCCACCTCCCTACCCCGCCTCCAACACATTTTATCTTAAAACTCAGATAGGGTGGAGGTGGGGGATGTCTTGACCTATAAGGAGTGTTCAAGCGACTACAACTACAGGGAAGACAGGACTGGAGAAACAAAATCAAAGGAAACCATTGCACCCTGCTCTCTCAATAAATGCAGGTGAAATTGAAAGGTTGCTTTTTATTGAACCTCACAGTTATTGCCACCCTTTTTTATTTTGGGCCTTGTGAGTGGTTTGCAATGTATAGCACATAGAACAAATTCTCACAGCCAGTCCTGGCATGGGAGAGCTGCTGTGTTTTCATCTACTAAAGTTATTTATGTATCAGCTTTCCTCTTAGATTTAAATGCTGCAATAAATATTGAAGATACATAATTTGTTAATTGTGTAAAAGAGATTCATGTTTTTATATAAGGCAAAGAAAAATAAGTATGCATTATAAAAGGCAATCTTCTGATTAGGCTAAATAGTTGGTCCCCATGGAGTGTAGGCTATTAGATTCAGAGAATCTTCTCATGTACAAATCTCTGAGTACCCATGGTATTTTGTATTTCACAGTTTATAATAGTGCTAATGCAAATTGGCTCTGGTATACATATTGAAGGGTAAGAGAGATCTAGTAGTTTAGAAAAGTGATTAAAGGCAGTCAGACTTACTGGAATTTGATTCAAACTCCACCACTTCATGTTACCTCAAGTAAGTTATTTTACTTCTGGGCCTTAGTTTTATCATCTATAAAATGCAGACAAAAATAATAATTTATCGGGTTTATGTAAGAATTAAGTGATATCATACATCTAAGGAATTTATAACATTTCTTCAATAAATAAGAGCTATTATTATGTTATACTGGGATTAGCTATTGACAATTAGTTATCAATCATTAATTTTCCTGACAATTAGCTTAAAAACTAAGTATAGATTGGGTTCTGAAAAATGCGATTATGATGGGCTAGTTGTAGTGAAAAGCTAGGGAGAGGGAAGGATGGAAAAGTTCTCAAAATAACCCAGATAGATAGCATTTCTGGAGGTAAATCGCTTTTTGAGAGAATTCCCCAAAACAAGGAGACAAGAGCAAAGGCAGATCCTGTTGTACAAAAGGGAAAGTATCTGGCTAGAATATTAAGTTTGTAGTGAGAAATAACAAGAAGTATAAAGAGTTTGGTGTTTCTCAATATTTTCTGGAGGAAAAAAAGCTATAAGCCCCTTAAGGACATGTTCACAGATCTCTACGGAATTAAGAGACTTAAGTTTGTTCTATGCCAATGTCTTTCATATCATCCCTCTAAAATACATATATATTTGAAAACCTAATGCTTAAAAATCATGATAAAATGTTCATTTCTTCAAGAATATTTCTACATATCTTATGAAACACAGCTATGGACAATTAGAGTTATGAGGGGTTTTGAAGCAGGAAGTCGATATGATTCTATCTATATTTCAGAAAGATATGAAGCTAGTGGCCTTAGCAGAATGCAGAAAGATTAATCAGTGAACTAATGGGGAGACGATGAATAATGAGGGGGAAGTGGATGAAGATGAATTGGTTAGAATATAGAAACTCTTGTATACTAGAGTATAGAGGACCAGAAGCTCTTGATGACTGATTAAGAGACAGAAAGGTGAGCAACACATTGAAGATGATTCTGAAATATCTACCATTGGTTTCTAATAATTGGTCCTTGTTTTGTCCTCTTAAGCTATACAACATAAAAAATATAGTTTGTCTTCATATAGCAGCTTTTGTAATACAAAACAAAACAAACAAAAAAACAAAAACAAAAAAACCTGCTATTATGATTCTCTAGAATATTTTCCCTGCAGCCAGCCCTGCAATGCTTTCTAATTTATTATGACTGTCAAACGCATCACTGGAAAGTATCTTACCTCTTCATTTGCTAGGATTTCTTGAAGAACAGTCTAGAAAGTGGTAAATGAGTTCTGAGCTTTAATAAAAGATAAGGGAAGTTTTGAAATTTTGAATACAATTTTAAGGTGACAGTGTGCATATGTGAAGAAAAAGGCCAGCAGCAAATCAGAATGAAGTCTCAAAGATGACCTATTTTTCAATATCCTTGCCTTAGAAATGGACTTTCTTAGGACATCCAGAAATAATCACAGACTCAGGAAATAAATTCAATTGATATTGAATGTGTAAACTAGAATTGTTTGAATAGGGTGAGATATTCCAGTAATGAGAACGCTCAAGTCCTCTCCTACACATCTTTTCCAGTTCTGAGTGATTCAGAAAGTTGCATAGCTTAGTATAGATTTTGTAAACGCTGACTCAGAACAGAGGTGGAGGGTTTTGACAGAGAATTCACCCAGATCCTGAAAACCTTTCCGAGCCTAGGTTACTTAACTCCCCAGAATTACTACCCTACCAACCTTGTTGATATTCTGACCAGGCAATAATCCTAATCATAACAACAACAATAAAAATTTTCATGTAGCTGACATTCTAATTTCTTACATGTTATTTTTTTCTTATAACAGTCTTATGCTATTTAATATTAACTGATTAAGCTAAAGCACCATCTTTAATGAAGAAGTTATTCCAATGAGTTTAGGTGACAGTCTATCTCTTTCCAGTTGAATGAGCTGATTCAATTTATTCGACTCAAAAGATAACCTTTTTCTTTTTACTCCAAGTTCTCAGGGCAAATAGGTAGGACCTGTCTTGTAACATGTAGGGAATTCAAACAAGTGTCCTGTGTATTACTTTCCAAGTAGGTTTACTTTGAATGTGGCTCTTTAATCAAGAGATAACATTACCTTTTTTAAAACCGTGAAATAAAATAGGAACTGCTATATTATGGAGAAGACTTGTGGATATATATCTAGGGCAGAAGCTGCTCTTGGATAAGAGTTAATACTTATGTATTAGGTTTAAAAAAAAGTGAATTATAATTTCTATATACACAAATTCCTGTTAAATTCTTAACCAGTGTCTTGTTTCCCAAAGCAGAAGTATAGCAAGACTAGAATATATTCATTTTGTATGGTCATTAGAAAGAATCTACTCAGGATGCAGTGATAATCAGCTAGAAACTATGACTCAATATTAAGGGTCATTTTGATTTTTGCAGAGACAGAGTTCTTTAGACCCAGAGACACTGTTCAGACATATTGGTGGTAGTTTTATATTTCTTTCAGAAAAATAAACTTAAAAATAGAATTGTTTAAAGTTTGGTGGTATTATTGTTTGATAGTCAGGAGACTTTTAACAACAAATGTGATAATGATATAGCATAAGCAATCTTCATTAAAAAAAAATGGAGTGTCAATCCCTACATATTTATACAGTTTTAAATGACTCCTCTGTTTCCTCCCTCTTCTACTAGTTGTACTGGCATATAAATTGTTCTTGCCAAATGTGAATATTGAGGAAATTAAGTAATTTATTTAAGGCATGTGTCATCTTTGCTATGAATTAAAAGGTGCTGACAAACACCATCTTAGGAAGAAGCTACACTGGAGAGAAAAGAGAGAGAACTTCCCAGATTGGGGAAGAGCCCTTTAAAGTGCATTGCGACACTGACTTTGAAGGCACATAGCACTATATTTAAGCATCAATTCTAACATTATGAGCATCTTCTCCCTAATATTAAAAGTTTATTTAATAATTACATGTTTAGACTATTGTGAAGATGTGCATATGCCTAGCTCCTACCATACACACAAGAAATGTCTCCCTTTTCCCCTACTTCTGTCTTCTCTGTAATCTTCAATAGTCATCCCAACTTTTCTTAAACTTTAGCATAGGTTATTAGTCCTCACAATATGTATTTATTCATAATAGACAGCCTTCATTTAATATGTCATCATTTGAGTTCACCGCTGTGTAGAAAATGGCTATTTGCTAAAGGTTCTCGAAGATCCTTAAGGAACAAAATAATAATGCACATATTCCAAGTATAAAGTCAGGCATTAGACATCTGGAGACTTTTCTTTGGGATAAATCTTGGGGGAAAATGTCACCACTCATCAGCAGTAAACACTGCAAAAAAAATAAAAAATAAAAAATAAAAAAAATAAAAAACCAGAATTCTATTTATACACATTTACTCTTTTAGCAAATATGAGAGATTTCAGGATACCAAAAAAAAAAAAAAAATTAACTATGTCCCATGTACATGTAGTACTTCTTTGTAGTCTTCTACACTAAATGATCTAAAATATTTTGGTTTCAGTATCTATTTACAACTCTTACTTTATTTTGTTCACTTTCAAGAAAATGTCTGTCAAATGTCTAAGTCTGAATAACCTTAGTTTATCTCTCACTTTTACATTCAAGTAAAATGGCATTCCATAAAAAAACATCATTATTTCAGCTATCAATACAAACAATGGCACACAAGCGCTTTTCCTTTAGACAACCATCATACTTCAGAATGCAGCAAAAATATTATATAAGTGTATCCTATTCTGGCTCCTCTAGGTTGCCATAGCAGAACTTAGGTCTCTCATAGATGCCTAATCTTGCCTGGTATATGGCCTAGCATTAGTCATTCTACTCTGTGTGGGTTTCTTGGAAGAAATCTTTCTATGAAAACAATGAAATTTTTTAGATGGCCAAAAATAAGGAATAATCATAGTCAATAAACTAATAAAAAAATATAGACTTCCACTTACGGGAAAGTGGAATAGATACACTTTCCGCTATTCCCTTTTCTCAGTACAACTAAAATCTCTAGACATTGTATACAAAGCAAACAAAATAATGTGAATGATGATAAGGCAGACTAGCTGGAATCTCTCGATATGGTGGTGAGTCCCCTGTTTTTTGTTTGTTTGTTTCTTTGCTTTGGTTTGTTTTTTGCCTCATATATTCAAGATTTGGATCTGGAGAAACAAAAAAACCTAGGAAGAGCAAGAGATGCAGACAAGAACAAATAAAACAAACAAACAATAGCACAACAACAACAAAACCTCTTTCTAGCCAAAAGACAATATTGCCGCTTAGCCAGGCCAATACAGAGGACTAGTGGGGAGTCAGGTCAAGTAGGGAACCTGGATTTCTCTCCCCACCTAGCAGTAATGAGGCAATCTTTCCTTGCTGGAGCTGAGTAAGGGAAAACCAATTAAAACAGAAGATTTGATAAGATCCAGAGTCTCATAACATAATACCAAAAACATTCAAGTTTCAAGCTAAAATACTCATCATACCAAGAAAATCTCATACTTTAGTGAAAAAAGACAATCATTAGACAATGACACTGAGATAACAGAAAGAGATATTACATAATGATAAATGAATCATTCCACCAGAAGACATAGCAATCCTAAACATGTACACACTAAAGGAGCTCCAAAATATATGAAGCAAAAGCTAATAGAACTGAAAGGAAAAATAGACAAATTCGCAATTATTGTTGGAGACTTTAATATCCCTTTCTCAACAATTGATTGGACTTGACAGAAAATTTAAGGATATAGAACTCAACAACACCATTAATCAAAAGGATCTAATTGATATTTATAAAATACTTCACATATTTGATATAATTGATATTTATAAAACATTCTTTTGAGTGCCCACAAAATGTATATTAAGGTAGACCATATCCTACCTTGAACATAAAACAAATCTCAACAAATTTAAAATAATTGAAATCATCTCCAACCATAATGGAATGGAATAAAACTAGAAATCAATAACAAAAAGATAACAAGAAAATAGTATTCAAAAAAAAAAAAAAAAAAACCACAGACCAATAGCCTTCATGCTTATAGATATAAAAATCCTTAATAAAATATTAACAAATAGAATTTAACAGTATATAAAAAGAATTCTATTATAAAACAAGTGAAATTTATTCCAAAAATGCAAGGCTAGTTCAATATGAAAATGTCCTGATTCTTGACTTTTTCAATGGCAATATCTTGTATTCAAGTTTCTCAGGTCTTACCATTGGGGAAAACTGAATAAAGGGCACATGAAATCTCTATTATTTCTTATAACTGCATGTGAATCTAGAATTATCTCAAAATTAAAAATTTAATGAAAAATAATCAATCAAAAGTACAAACAAAATATTTTAGTGCAATTTTTGAAATTTACTTTTAAATAGATGGATGAAATAAAAGACCACAGCACTAAAAATCTTCTCTTGGTCAGCAACTGGCAATACTTTTGTGCACTGCCATTTACTGATTCATAAACATGAAAAGATGTAATTTGTGGCAGTATTCAAGACAATATTACAGTTATTGATATGTGAGAAAGCAGGCTTAGAGCAAATGTAATATAGATTTTATTCTAAATATTGCATCCCACATATAGTTATTATCACTTTCTTTCCTGACAATTTGAGATTAATTGAAGAATTATTGCTCCCAGAGAGTAAAATAGTTGATCAATAACTCATGTACAATTCACGTGAAACTACGTATTATTCAGAGAAGTTCCTTAAATATACATCATAGTTCTAGTACACCAAGACCTACCTGAATCTCTAATCTTCAAATACCTCTAAAACATATTTGTTATTCTTAAAACTCATCCTTCTTAAATGTCCTTGCCTTGTTTTCATTTATAAAAACAGCATTAGCAATTGCTTTGTATTTTACAGTCATATTTTATTTATGAAGAAATAAGTTTTCATATCAATTCATAATGCTTACTATTTATGTTATAGTAAGGTAAGAACTACAAACCTTTTAATGAGGCAATGGGCATGTGAATGAGTAGGCTTGCTTACTGGTTAGGAAACAGTCTTGCTCCTATTTTTAAGACTTGCGATTGAGTCTAATTTCTGGTTTGGCAGAAATATAAATGGTTACATGTCATAAGAATCTGTGGTAAATATTCTAAATAATCTATTGAAATAAACTATTTTTTCTTTAAAAATATCTGTATAGAGTAAGATAAATAGAAAAGTTGATCATTAGACTAAAGTATTTGAGAAATAAAGATGATACATACCGTTTTAGAGCTTCAAAACACATCTGAGAATAAGGGATCTGAGAAGTTCTACAACATAGAGAGCTGTTTTGATTTGTTTAACCCAAAATATTTTCAACTAATTTGACCATACCATCACATTGTGTCTTTTATTTCTCTAAACACTCTTTAAAAATCTTTTGGTTTAGAAATTTCCAGAAATTTACTTGGGAAAATGTGGTCTAAAATTAAAATATTGCATCTACAAATACCCAGGGTTAACTCATTTCCATCTTTTTAGACCCAACCAATTTTATGCCAGAGACTATGAATAATTATTTGTTCCTTTCTTACAGTTAAAATTAGGAGGATCAAAGCAATTAATTATTTATTTAGGTATAGATTCAGTAGAAATCTTTAATAGATCTTTAGTTAGAACAAAGGGAAAACATGTGAGGTACAAGCTTTTCTACAATGTTAAGTGTGTAGTAAGATGCCACTTTCCTCGAGATAAAATCCATTTAGTTCTTTAAAAATTCATTAAGATTACTACATTGTACAACTCTAAGAACACCATCAAAATTTTATTTTATTGTGTGCTAGAGAATGAAATTATCATAATGTAAATGGTACTGCCTAGGGGGGTGCATTTTGACTGCACTGTAAATCTATTCTCTCTTAAAATTAAAAACCTAAAAAAAACCAAAAAACAAAAAAACCTAATACCTAATATTTATTGAGAGCTTACTAAATGTTAAATGTTAAGCACTTCAGTAAACAATTTATCTATCTTTTATCAACCTTATCCTAAATGGTAAGTTCTACTTAATATCCTCATTTTTATAGATGAAAAAAATGTTTAAAAAGGCAATCATCTGCTTATAGTAACATAGGTCATAAGTGGCAGTGCCAAAATCCAAAATCTATACCAATTCTGAGCTCATAATCTCATTGGGAAATATTTACAAATGGGATAAGTATACTACCATACTTGAAGGATTTCTTGAATTCAAGACATGAGACCCTGGGTAAGTCATTCAACTTCCCAAAGCATATCTTTTTCACCTATAAAATGTAGATATATTTTTGTACTATATCTCTCTAATATAATGGAAAGCCTCTGTTATATTACAATGAAGAAAATCTTTATTAGGATTGATTCAAGGTTTTTAGAATTTTGTTATCTTTTATCAATAATTTTAACTCAAACTATATTTTTCTTTTTCCTCCTGTAATAAATTCAGAACCTTGTAACAGTGACCTCACAGTAGGTGACTTACCAATAAAAGCTTTGAAATCTTGTGAACTTGGAATTATAAATTCAGTACTTAAATCAGTAGAAGAGAATGTACTAATAAAATGATTCAGTTTCATAGGCAGATATACTTGAAATATGATAATCAGGATAAGAAATATCACTTATATAAAAACCCAATGTAACTGTGGTTCTAAGTATTCCTTTTGAGATTCCATAGGCCATTAGTTCCATAGGACATTGCTGAATTAGTCTATTTCTCTTTCTATTAATTAGGGCTTATTTTAAAATATTGTAAGAAAGAACATCCAAATAATGTGGCTTTAAAAAGATAGGTTTTTAATTTACTCTCATGAAATAATGCAGAGGTAGATAATCTAGGACTGGTAGTGCAATTCTACCTTCCTCAACTCCCAGCTTCTATTTCTAGATCTGCATTCTAATGTATTCATCTTAATAAGCAGGACGAGCACAAAATGGGAAGAGGAGTGCAAGTCCATTCCTCTTTAAAGGCATAAGTGAGAAGTGTCTCTCATCAATTCTGTTTTATTTCTATAGCCAAACAGGCATGGCCACACTCAGCTCTACAAGGAAACTGGAAAATGTAATCTTCAGCTAGTGGCCATGTGCCCTACTACATTTAGGATGTTCATTATTAGCAAAAAGAGAAGAATTAGTATTGGTGAAAAAAGTAGCAGTTTCTCTCACAATCCCTTTTCCTTGTGTTTATTGAAATAATGTAAAATTAAAATCAAGTATTCTTACCACAGTAGTCTATTAAGTTTCATATAAAACAACATTAATTCTGTAGTGATAAATAAAGTATCAAAATACTATTTAACTTCAGACCTTCCAAGTTATTAAACTTGTGAGCATTTATTATATAACTTAGAGAATTGGAATGTATTAGAGTAACATGCTAAGAATTTATAGACTGAATGTTCATGTGCCCTCCAAATTTACATGTTGAAACTCAAAACCCCAATGTGTTGATATTAGAAAGTGGGCCTTAGGATTAGATGAGGTCATGAGAGTGGAGCCCTCATGAATAAAATTAGTGCCATTATACAAGTCACAGCAGAGCTTGCTTCCCCTCTCTGCCTCCAGCATGTGAGAAGTCACCATGAAATCAGCAGTTTGCATCTTCCTGGAAGACAGCCCTGACAAGAACTTTACTATGCTGGTACCCTAATCTCAGACTTTCAGGCTCCAGAATTGTGAAAATAAGTTTCTGTTGTTTATTAGTCACATAGTCAATGGCACTTTGATATAGTAGCCCAAACTAACTAAAACATAGGAGCTGTAAGAAACCACCAAATCTTCGTGGCCTAACCTAAGAAAAATTGTTTGATTTCTTGCTAATACAAAGTCCAGTTTAGATGTTAATGTTTAGTGAGTGGCCTTTTGTATGGCCATTTTAGTGACTGTACTCCCCCAGATCTCTGATGGATCTTCTGCATTTTCCTGGGAGAAAAGGGAACTGGGTGTTTAGAGGTCCTACAGAAGGAATATAATGGTCAAGCCTGGAAGTGGCCTACCTGCCTTCTGACTACATTTTACTGGCCACAGTTCATTCATAGGACCACACCTAAATGTGAGATTAATTGTGCATCTTTCCACTAAATAGAAAAAGGTCATGAAATTTTGTTTTTACTAGCCATTGTATATTCTTCCTTCCCAATGGCATCTCCAAAAATGTATTCCATAATTTATGGGTGAATAATTGTTTCTATTAACATACTTTGGTTGAATGAAGAATCATCTATTTCTCCTCTTCTAACATCTGCTATCACCTCCTCCATGCTGAGCAACACCATAGCCATTTTTCATACAAGCTACTCAGGTCTTTCTCTATATACAATTAATTATTCCATCGGGAGAATACTGAAAGAATGACCTATTAAATAAAAACATAAGAGCCAGATTCAGAGCCATAATCTATCCTAGTCATTAACCTTAAAACATATGGGAACAATCCAAAAAATTAGCTTAACTGATTTTAAAATTGCGCTAGCAATTTGAGTTACGTGTTTTAGAAAAAGAAACAAATAGGGAGGCTGTAGAGTATAGTGGTTAAGGACCTGATTTTGGAGCTTGAAAGAGAAATAAATATCCCATATTTTTTTATTCAACAAACATTTATAAAGCATTTACTGTGTGCAGGCATTTTGCAATACATAGGAATAACTAATGACTTTGGCACAGATCTTTCTATCTTGGAATTTACAGTCTAATGAAAATTTGGATCATGAATAATTATAATCCAAAAGAAATAAATGATTAAAAGGAGGGAAGTATAAGTGTTATTAAATAGAGGATCCTAACCAAGTGTTTATTGGCAGAGTAACTCAGATTGAAAATCTGATATCCTCAAGGATGAGTTGAAGCAGGTCGCATAAAGTGCAAAGAAGAAAAAAAGGGGAAAAATGATAAATTCTTTCTAATATCCTAATAGTCCTAAAAATTTCCAGAGACTTTCTGTAATTAATAACAACTGCTGACACCAGTCGTTTTTCAGTCCCTAAAACCTTTACAATCATTATCTTAATTACTCTTCTCAAAAGCCTTATAACATATTTATTATCACACTCATCTTACAGAAGAGGAAGCTGAGATTCAGAGAATTTAAATAACTTGAAAATGTCACAGAGCTAACAGACAGCAAAATTCAGTTATCAACAGGAGAGGTCATGTCTCCAAGTCTTCCAAATAGAGATGCCAAGTTTTAGAGGAAGTAGAGAGTAGTAGTTTTGAGTCAGACTATCTGGTTAAAATTCTGAGACTATCACTTACTAGTTGGGTGACTTTTGGTAAGTTTAATCTGTCTTGAAGTCCTTCATTTACAAAGTGAGGATAATCACAATATCTACCTCATGAGTTGTTATAAAGATCACATGAGTTAACATTCATAAATTACTTAGAATAGTCTCTATAATGGAAAATTTTTATTAAATATCACTGTCTTGCATGGTAATGCACAGTCTAATTGTCTAGCTCCATATAGAAACCAAATTTTAAACTACTGAGTAGATTAGTAATTGAGACTTCCGGCGGACAAAATTTGTTTCAGAAAAGTGTTAGTCCTAAATTGAACTAATATTCAAAGTGTAACAAAATGATAGTACTTTCTACTTAGAATTACTTTTTAAAAGCAAACTTTTAGATGCAGTTATATCCTTCTACAAACTTTTGCAATTCAGCAAGGGAATTAAATTTGACAGAAACTTGAGCTTAAAGAGGTGAACAGCTGGTCTTAAATATTGGTGGCATTACCAAAGAATTTCAGCCTTCTGCATGTTTTCTGATGGGCATTTGACTGATCCAGCTTGACTGTATGTCATCTGAAGTTCTGTGATAAAGCTTGTAAGGTACTCATCTAAAGGAAAAGGGAAAGTGAAAACCACTATACTAGGGACTTCTCTATCCTGAATAAGTATATTATGGAAAACTGGTCTGGACTAGATGCCTCAGCTTTTTTCATGGAAAAAAAAATTAAGGGACAAGGGTACTGTTGAAACTAGAAAAGAACTTGAAAATAATATTTTCCTCTTCATTACAGAATTACTATCAGGATTAAGGTTCATATGAACATAAAGAAACACTTAGCCTAATGCCTACCTTCAAGAGTTGAAAGTATAGTAATAGCAGTAATCTTTTTGCCAAATGATAATTAAGTAGTAACAAAAAGAAATAAGGAAATGTAAAACTCACGTTTGATTTATAATTGAATTGTGAAGATGAAGCTTGTAAAAAAAAAAAAAAAGCACAGAGAAGACCCTATTTAAAATTGAACGTTGATAGATGCAAACACACTTGTGAAAAATTCAAATGTACTTCTCAGTGATTTTAATCAAAGCATATTTAAAATAATTACCCTTAATTTAATATAAGGCAAATTTTGGAGGATTTCTGGTTAAGATGGCAAAGTGTCTGCCTTCTCTCATGACCTGTGCCTGCCTTCTCTCATGACCACATTAAAATTACAACTAAACTACAGAACAACTTTATTGAAAATTTCCTGAAGCCTAGCTGAACAAAAGTTTTACAATTAAGGATATACAGAAAAGCCACCTCGAGACTGGCAGAGAAGTGAGAAAAGCTGGTCACCATACCTGCATGTGGTGGTTAAAAATTAGGAGGGATATCTCAACTGTGGAGATTCCCCAGGAGAAGGAAGGGGTACCAGCCCAGGATTCCAGACCCAGGAAGGAAGTTCCCACAACTTCTAGCTGTGAAAACCAATGGATATTGTGGCTGAGTGAGACAGAAGGATGCAGGAGTCCCAGGTGTTCCTCGTAAGGGGCCCATACACAAACTTACTCACTGACAGACTCACTTGCTATGAGCTCCAGTGCTGGGGCAGCAGCTCAAAAGGCGCCAGGGACATATGTGGAACTGAATTGTCCGGCTTCTGGGCAAGGGCTGGAGGGGCAGCTTTCTCTAAGACAGAAGTGCTAGCAAAATCCATTGTTTCTTTATTGGGCCCTCCCCCCACCCAGCGTGCAGACACAGGTGGCCATCATATCTGAGTCTCCATCAACCTGGCTAACACTAGCTGCTCTGCTCTAGTGATTCCCTGAGACCCCACCCTACCCAACTAGCAGGCCCACTCAAGCTGCTTCCAGTGGCTTTTCCATACAATTGGCATGTCATGGCCTAGCTGTAGACTTTCCTAAAGTTTCTCGAAGGTCCACAAAACCCAAACAATCAGCATCTGGCCTTAGCATGCCCCATATCTGTTGCTGAGCAGCCCCAAGCCTGGCACCAGCAGCAGTCGGCCTCGGTGCATGGTTTGGCCTCCCAAAGCACCTTTAAACCTAGAGCAAGTCACAGCCATCTTCAGATTGCTCATGCCAGAAGGCCCCAGCCTAGGCACAGGCTGTGGCTGACCTTGGCCTGGGGTGGAGCCACTTCTGTAAGGACCCAAGGCTGGCACATATGGTAGCCAGCTTCAGACAGTGCCGGAGCACCACCCAGGGCCACATCCAAGGAGCACATTGGGAAGGTACTAGAGCCCTGCTAAAGTGAATCTTGCTCTGTAGGGTCAGCCCCTGCACAACAGCTCCTCCACTGTAGTCACTGGCCAGTCCTCATAACCAATCAGCCCAAGGGTCAATCCCTCCTATTGACATGTAAACAGCAACCAAGGCTCAAACATAACAGAAAGGCACACACAACCCATACAAGGGACATAACTGGAACACCCAGCTCAGGTTACCAGGGAAAACTGAGCCAATGGGACCCACAACATACCTGCTACATGAGGCCACTCTACTAAGAGCAGGAGACATAGTAGCCCTACCTATGTATTGTTTCTATGTGTTATAGAAACAAACACAGGGAAGCAGCCAAAATGGGAAGACAAACATGTTTTGAATTAAAGAAAAGAACAAAACTTGAGAAAAAGAACTAAACAAAATGGAGAACCTATCAGATGCAGAGTTCAAAACACTGATTATAAGGATGGTCAATGAACTTAGAAAAAGAGTAAATGAACTCAGTGAGAATTTTAATAAAGAGATAGGAACCATAAAAATGGAGATAGAAAACATAAAAATAATTAGAGGGAATCAACAGTAGATTACATGTAGCAGAGGATCAAAACAGCAATTTAGAAGATAAAGTAACAGAAAACCCCAATCACAACAGCAACAAGAAAAAAATATTTTTTAATTGAGGATAGCTTAAGGGGTGCTGGAACAACATCAAGCATAACATTTGCATCATAGGGATACCATAAGAATAAGAGAGAGAGCAAGAAACTGAAATTCTATTTGAAGAAATAATGACAGAAAACTTCCATAACCTGGCAAAGGAAATAGACAAGCCCAGAAGCACAGAGTTCCAAACAGTACCTAAAGAGGCCCACATCAAGACAAATCACAATTTAAATGCCAAAGTTTAAAGACAGAAAATGTTAAAAAGCAGCAAGAGAAAAGCAGTTATCTACAAGGCAGCTCTCATAAGACTGTCAGCTGATTTCTCAACAGAAACTCCTCAGGCTAGAAGTGACTGGCACAAAATATTCAAAGTAATGAAAAGCAAGGACCTACAACCAAGATTATTATACCCAGCAAAGCTATCATTTAGAATCAAAAGACAGATAAAGAGCTTCCCAGAGAAGAAAAAGCTAAAGGAGTTCATTATCACCAAACCACTATTACAGAAAATGTTGAAGTGACTTCTTTAAGGACAAGAAGAAAAAATTAAAAAGATAAAAAATATAAATAATAAAATGGCAATAATTACATATCTATCAACAATTACTTTAAATATAAATGAATTAAATGTTCCAATGAAAAGACATAAGATAGGATGGCCTAATGGATTAGAAAACAAGACTCTTACATGTGCCACTTCAAATCAAAATACACACTCAGACTGAAAGGAAGGGATAGAAAAAGATATTTCATGAAAATGGAAATGATGATGGGTAGCAATATGTATACCAGACAAAACAGACTTTAAAATAAAGTCTATAACAAGAGGCAAAGAAGAACCCGGTCATCTCACTTTTGAGTATTAATCCAAGAAACACAAAATACTACTTTGAAGAGACATATGAATCTATATGTTTATTACAGCATTATCGACAATAGTCAAGATATGGAGGTTACCTGGATGTTCATCACTGAACGAATGGATAAAGAAAAGGTGTTACATATATACAATGGACTATTACCCAGTCATAAAAAAAAAAAGAAATCTTGCCATCTTAACAACATGGATGGACCTAGAGGATACTGTGCTAAGAGAAGTCAGACAGAGAAGGACAAATGCCATATGATTTCATTTACATGTGGAAACTAAAGAACAAAATAAACAAATAAAACAGAAACAAACTCATAGATACAGAGCATTTGATGGTTACCAGATGGGAGAGGGGGTCCTGGGATAGGTATAAAAACAGGGAAAGGATTAAAAAGTCCAAATTGGTAGTTACAAAATAGTCATGGAGATATAAACTACAGCATAAGGAATATAGTCAATAATACTGAAAAACTATGTATGGTATCAGATGAGTACTAGATTTATTGTGGTGATCACTTTGTAAGTTATATAAATGTCTAATCACAATGTTGTACACCTTAAAATAATATAATATTGTTTGCCAACTGTAATTGAAAAATAAAAAATGTTAAATACATATATGTAGAACCTTTATTAATTATGCTTCCCTACAACTAACTTTATTTGATGTTGATTTTTTTATTCATGGCAATGTATACTCTTGTTATACATTCATAGCAATGATTCCTATATACAAACTTATAATATGAAAGATAAAAACAGGAAAGCATAAGGGGAAGAACACAAGATTTGAAATGAGAAAACTAGGGATATAGTTTTGGCATTAGCCACTTAGAAGACCTTTATTGTGATCTTTAATATGTCATCTAGATTTCCCAATCAGCATATTCATTTGCAGTATAAGCATGTTGATACTTATTGTATCTCCCTTATGTGAGGAACATCCAATGATGTGCTAGAGCTGACTGCTATCTGCTGTGAGAACTGATAGCATCTTTTCTCAACTCTTTAATCAATGACATTAAGTTGGTACTTTGAAATTAACAATCGCTGGAATATTTATACCATGAAAATTGACAGATGCTACAAATCAAAATATTCACCACATTCCTCCCCCAATTCTCCTCTGAGATTTGGTAATTAATCTTTTGCTAGTACACTACTAGGGATGTCAAATGAGAAAATGTGCCTGAAAATGTTTTATAAACTATAACATGTAATGCAAATATGTTATAATATTCATTATGGAAAATTACAGATATATAGGGAATCTGTGACTTGCATTGAAAATATCATTATCTTGCCTAATTGAAAAGCAAAGACATAAATGAGACAGGACACATTTAAATGATTTAATTGACATATATTATAGAAACGCTCTATCAAATCAAGCCAATGAAGGAATGTTATATAAAACCTTTGCAGAGTAACTAATCGTCTGTGTACCCAAGACTGTGGGGTTTCCAAGGACCAAGACGAGCTATATAATTTATAGGGCCCAGTGCAAAATGAAAACATTAAACATCTTGTTCAAAAATTATGATTAAATAGCAACAGCAGAGCATTAAACTAAATATGGGCAGTTCTGGATGGAGAATACTCAGTTGCATGCTTATGAAGCTGGCCCTACCTAGGACAGTACTTTCACTGCTAAAACCAGAACACTCTGAGGCAAAGAGAGCCTATGACAGTAAATTTAGTTAGTTACCTTACCTTTGCTTCAAAACTAATTGCATTAATATATTATCAATGTTTTAACACACCCAATGAAATATACCAGGTACTGTTGATTCAGTCCTAAGTTAAGAGTAGAGAAGAGAATAAGCTTGAATAATACTTTGTATATAAAGATCTTTGTTTCAGTCTGCAATTTAATGAACTAAATGACTTGGCTGTGTGGGTCAGTGTTCCTGTGTCCTCTCAAATGCACAAATCTAATATTAGAATATAGAATGCCATTATAAAATGATACCTTAAAACCACTTTCAGATAAATTTTACATGAAGAAATGGACCATTATTCTTAATGTATAAGATCATTCTCTAGATGTTTTTATAAACTGGAGATAAGATCTACAAAATGTTGAAAAAAGTCACTGATGTAATCATGTATAGACTGTGTATTTATAACATGTACATAAAGAAACTGATTACACAGGTGCACACACATGAACACAAACACTGAGGTTACCAAGAGGAGAAATTAATCTGATGTTTAAAATAATAAACAACTTAAAGTGAAATAATAATGTTGCTCTCCTCTACTGAGTTTATAGGGAGGACTACGACTAATTAGAACTGATGAACCACTGTCTTTGTGCAAACAATGAAGATAATTAGGGCAGTGGTTCTCAAGCAATGTGTATTAGAATCACCTGGAAGACTTGTTACACAAATAGTGAATCCCGCTGACTTTCTGATTCAGTAGTTCTCTGGCAGGGCTAGAGTATTTGTATTTCTAACAAGCTAACAGGTGATACAGCTGTCTCAGGAACCACACGTTTGAGAACCACAGAATTTTTGGAGCATTTGTGATCTTAACTACCAACTAATATGTGATTATATGGTAAGAAACAATCACCCATGACTACATTTGCTTCATTGTTCTGTTCCTGTGGTTGAAAGAACTTCCCGAGTCAAATTTTCTAATAAACACAAATGCTAATTAATTACATTTATGGCTGTAGAGCTAGCACTTTATTTGAGTAAATTTGAATTGGATTGAAAGTTAATGCTTCCATTATACCTAAGGACTTGCTTAGATCCAAGATCTTTTTTGATCTGCAATATTATATTTCCTGCTGCAAGTATTTTAAATTAAAAGCCTTTTTTAAAGTACTCAACCATCAAATACAATCTCCTAAAATTATTGTGTGTAACCTTCTGAGGCTATGCACTTCATAGTTTCTGAATTAAGTTGAACATTAGGAGAATAAATTAGAGAGAACATAGCCAGGGGGCCTAACAGTCTCTTGTCTTCAACCTTCAGATGCACTAATGTACACTTTTCCATCTTCTTTTTGGTTTCTTTTATCCAATTATATCTCTCAAACTCTATGAAATAGTAAATTGGTTAGAGCTGCATTTAAATCAAATAAATTAAATATACTATGTTCTGAATTTTTAACTGTATTTTTTTCACATTTCAAAATCTAACAGGCAAGATAAAGTGTAACATTTGTAATCTAGCTTCCTAGAAAGCTAGGAACCACACTGAATTAAATAAGATGATATACGAAAATGCCCACCCAGTGCCTGCCACAGAGTGGTTGCTCAATTTTTTTAAACATAATTTTTAAGGGTGCACATGATCAGTATGAACATATTTCAAGGCAGAAGTATGTGATGTGCGATTTTAAAGGCAGAAGCAATTTTAGACTGTCAGAATATAAAAGGAGAAAATTTCAAGTGCAGGAAATAATATATCCAGAGGCAAAGCTTTTAAAGCATGGGCTCAAGTTTAGGAGATGGAGAGCAATTTAACCTAAATTGGTGAATTTCAACCCTAGTTGCACATTAGAATCACCTGGGGTGTTTTTGAAACTCTAAATGCCTGAACCCACTCTATACTAATTAAATCTGAATCGCCAGGGATTGGAGACAAGCATCGATATTAAAAAACAAACAAACAAACAAACACAAAAACTCTCTAGAGTACTATTGGGAAAGAAATGAAAGTGAAAGAGTTAGATTGACAAGTTGAAGTTTTCTGTTGTTATCATTAGCCTGAAACTGTGTTTATTAATTACCCATAGGAATGTAGCACAGAGATTTGAAGGCATACAGAGTAATTTGGGCAACTGTCACTGTCCTTCACAAAGAACTTTGAGCCATTTTGGCATCTGTGACTGCTAACAAGGTCCCTGCTGGCTTATTAGACTTTCCATCCATGGAGAATTCTTAGACAAGAGTGAGACAATAATACATTCTGCACCTTGCTGTTAAGGAATGAAAATAGCAAGTCAATAAATTAATTTCATAGTACATAGTAAAAAGAGGTTTCTAAGGTGTGTCAGCAAGTCAGAACAATTCAATCCAACTCTAGTGTACAGAAAAGAGCACAGATTTTGAAATCAATTAGAGCTATATTCAATTCTTTGATTCCTTCGATTACTAGCTTGAATTTAGATGTGTTATTTAACTTTTACAAACTTAAATTTTCTCATCTGTAAAACTGGGACAATAACAATATTTATATCAAATGAGTCCTGGGATTCAAATGAGATCACATGAAAGATCTTGAAAAAGCTTATTGTATGTTATTATTACATACTTGGTGCCTAGAATTTGCTCTTTGACTTGTTCATCTAAAAGAGAATAAAATCTCAGCAAGGGAAGCCATTGATGTTGGTGAATCATATCTTACTTTGTCAAGGTGATTTACCAGCCAAACAATAAACTGTGTGAGGAAGTAAAATAAAATAATCACATTTTTATATTATTTACATCCATGACATTGTCTCTATTTTCTCAAGTAGCAGAAAAGAGCTCTTTAAAAGTCCCTTATAAATTCTATGGAGAGAAATATATCTCTCTAGTTCCCAATCTCTATAGGATTGTGTAAGTGAAAGACTGAGAAGTATTTTATATTTAGTTTTCCTTTAAATACAAAAAATGTGCAAGACTGTTTTTTACTGTGGAAAATCAAAGCAAAGGATTTGGTCCCTACTTCTAAGGCATTTCCAGTCTATTTAAAGAGACAAGATATACCCAATTCATTTAAAATGTTAATATAATCAGATTGTCTATATTATCAATCTGTTACCTATCACAAAGAGGCTGAGTGTTTGTTCAACCTATCTTTTTTTTTTTTTGAACTATTTATGAGCACATAAGACAATGTGTTCTGACAACCTCCATGTGTTTCTTATTCAGACGTCCTTCCTTTACAACACTGGAGGCTTTCCTAGATGCAACATCTGGCAATTTAGCAAAGGCAGTAAATAAAGAAACACTAGCCTTGTTGAAAACGCTCAGAATGGCAATCCTGCTTCCTAAGATGACCTAGGAGCACCTAATGCTGGATGAAGGCAAGCGGCAAGCAGGTTTCTATAGTGCAAGGGAGTTTACGAAGGGAAAAAATATCCCGTGCTGGTATGGGTCCTGATGGTGGGGAGTTGTGGCAAAAGAAGCTTTTCTGCTAGTCTTTGTTAGTAGCTCGCATTAGCACCCTCTTATCAAATGCAATGAGCTTACAGAAATGATAGCTACTACTGAGGAAGCATCCATTTTGCACCAGATTCTACAGTAAGTGCTTCACACCTGCTATCAAATTTCATCCTCATCAGAATCCTCAAGATGGACATTATTCTCTCTCTTACTAATGAAGAAACTGAGGCTCGAAAAAGATAATTAACTTGACAAAAGGTCATACTATCTGTTTGTAACATAGAATTGAAACCCCGGTCTGATTAGCTATAGAAGTCTTTTCCCTACAGCAGTATCTTCAAAGTGGGACAGACACACTACTGCGAGTACACTAAGGTTCTCTAAAGGGTACATGACACAGAGAGTTTTAGGGATATTTATGTCCAAGTCCCCCTTGCAAATATACTTTTCTAAAATGAATCTATGTGAGAAGGTGAAGTTTCTCCTTTATGACCTCCCCTTTCACAATCTCCCTTCTCTAACTTTTCAGAAGAAAGGCATATCTCTCACCCTTTCCTGAATCCATTCATAGTGCATTCCCAGAAGGAGTGAAAACTTACAAGTTGCCAAGCAAGTGTAGAATTCAAAATACTGGTGCCTTTGTTGCTAAATGGAATGACTTTCGTGACAAAGTAGCAAAAGTCTTGCAAGTTAAGTGGTTTGTAAATAAATTAATAATTTATTGGATTGCTTTCATTAAAAAATTGTGATTGAGTTGTCAGCTGATGGATCAGATTGTTTTGGTGCTAGATCAGTATGCCATTTTTTGACATATAGAACTAAAAAGGAGTTTAAATAATTAAGTAAAATTACTATAAAATATTTTTACCCCCACCTAGTTATTTATGAGAACAGTTTTCTCAGGAATTAGATTTATTTTAAAAAATTTGTAATAGCATTTATGCTGAAATTTATTCTTTCTAGCATCAATAATATCCATCTACATATCTCTGAATTATTAATTAGCAATCTTTCATCAATATTATTAAGAAATAAATTTTAATAACATTTTACTTTTTATATTTAATAATTATTTTGTAAAATATTTTATATATCTATGTGATTTTAATAAGTTATCACTTGATGGTTACCAGATAGGAGGGGCATCGGGGAGAAGGGTGAAAAAAGGGAAAGGATTAAGATGTACAAATTGCTAAGTATAAAAACAGTCACGAGGATGTAAAGTACAGCACTGGAAATATAGTCAATAATATTTTAATAACTATGTATGGTGTCAGACAGGTTCTAGACTTATCAGGGTATCACTTTGTAATTTATATACATGTCTAATCACTATGTGTACACTTGAAACTAACATAATATTGTATGTCAATGGTAACCGAAATTTTTTTAAAAAAAGAATTCTAAAATAAGTTACTATTAAAATATTTAATGATAATTTAGTCCAGATTAGATTAATCTGGTCACGTGAAATTTTTAAGTTTTAATGTTTATACATATTTTTGTTGCAGAAAAGTACAATAGGCTGATGTAACAGTTTTTTAAGAATCTTTCAAGCATAACACATAACATTTAGTATAATTCTGTGGGAAAATAGAAAAAAAACATGAGATCAAGTAAAAAAAGGAAACTCCATAAAATTTCAAAGTATAATAGAGTATGTTTAGGTAATTTTTTATACGAATGATGGTAAATAAGGAAGATATGTTTTTTAAAAGTGATATTAAATTCTTAGTTTTATATTTACACTATTAGTAATATTACTGAAGTTATATCCTCTGAAACATAATTTACAATTATGATTAAAACAATTTGGAATCTATCTAAAATTATGTGAAAGCATACGTAAAATGTGGTTTTAAAAGTTTTATTTGGTGCTACTCAAGGATAAGAGTTTGTAGAGCATTGCTGTACAGAACTTTTCCCTCCATGATATATGATTTATTGCCACATAGAAAAGGCAGTAAACCTTGCATTTATGAGCTTCAGCTCTAGAAAAAAACAGGCTTGTGTTCCAACTTTAACTCTTCTTATTTGTTTGTTAACCTTTGACAAGTTACTTAACCTCCAAAAGCCCCCTTTTCCGAGTCTATATAATAGAGATAATGAAGGCACTTAATCTGTAGGATTCTTCTGAAGGTTATATGAGAGTAATCATATCAAACTCTTAGAAAAATTTCTGCACATAGTGAGTGCCAATCATAAAAGTTGTCATAGACAAGTGAGTTCAGATGGGAGGGAAGTGTGTGTTCTTAGGCTAAACTCTCAGAGGGCACAGGGCTTGGTATGATCTCTTAGAATAAGCACAAAAAGCTCACAAGGAGGGAATAAATCACCAGCTGAGGGGGTAGAAGTACTGTGAGCCACAAAGTATCAAATGCAAAAGTCAAGAATTTCACCTTTAAAAATAGAGGTTGAACGCAAAATAATCTTAATCGTATAAAATGTACCTAGACCCTCCCTGCACAAATCATAGTGCCTTCACTGTGTCTATCCTACTTCTTCTTCTTCCTCCTTCTCCTCCTTTATTATTATTATTATTATTATTATTGTTGTTGTTGTTGTTGTTGTTGTTGTTATTTTACTCAATGTCTGCTTGCTTGATAGTTCTAAATTCTGAAATTCTATAATATGCCCTTGGCCAAAATCCTCCAACTTTGTTCCTGCTTAGAATTTAATTTCCTTACTCTGATTTCTTTGTCTAGTTCTACCAATGCTTTATGCTTTGCCTGAATGGACTCAAATGATGTGTTATTCTACCTCTTCCCATGGAGTGTGTGAGAGAGAACACAAAATATCAAGAGCTCCAATCTTGAAAGTTAGTTGATATGGTTTAAAATCCCAACTCTATCATTACCTCTGTAGCCTTGGAAAACTCAGAACTTCTTTGAGTCTCAGTTCTCTCTTCTTTCCAATGTGGGTAATAATTTACAATTGACAGAGTTGCTATAGTTGGAGGACATATATCACAAATAGCATTTAGCACAATTAATGCAATTAATAACTCTTATTATAATTATTATTCCCACTATTAGTATTTCTGATGTAATGAATGGAACAATTTAATGAAGTTCTGATTAACTTTGAAATGAATATTTTGCAAAATCAAACACATTGTGACCTGATGTCCCCTAGACTGTTGAAGATGAATAGTAATGGGGAGGTCACAAATTTTATGATTTCTTTAGAGCCAGAAACCAAACTTAAAAATAACCACCAGAACCGGACAGCAAAGAGAGACATAACAGGTTGGAAAGATTAGCATTAAGTGTTGTTACAGACTGGTGAGAGTGACTATGCTGATTATTATAAAAAGGTCTGACTACTTTTTGGTATCTAAGGGAGAAGTAATAGACAGAAGCAACAAGAGGGAGCACAAATTTGCTCAGCCTAGTCCATCTGATTAATCAGTCTCTACCCAGATAACACCATTCAATTCCTCAAAGACTTATAAAATATTCACTGGGTATTCAGAATGTAAAAAATCCTAATACCAAATGAATTTTATTATTGATTTTATTACTTTGAATTAGGCTTTCGATTATAGTTGTAAACCAAATGAGATAATCACTTAGATTTTCACTCTTTAAGGCAAACTAATTTTTTTTTCGATGTTCTTTTTTACCAACAGGATATGCTAGTCCACTTACTGGAATAGCAGATGCCTCTCAAAGCAGTCTGCATAATGGCTTGCACATCTATATGAATGGAACTATGTCTCAGGTACAGGGATCTGCCAACGATCCCATTTTTCTTCTTCACCATGCATTTGTGGACAGGTTAGTAGACACTCTTAGTACATTATTGATGTTGAATGCAGTGTGACTTTAGCTATTACAAAAAAAGCTAAGGAATTATGGTCATCTGTTGTCTCAGATCAGGTTCTCCCAGAAACAGACTCTAAACTAAGAATTTGGATGCAAATGTTTTATTAAAGTGTTTTAGTAAAGAGAAACTAGTAAGAGAATGGGTAAACAGGATAAGGAGGAAGAAACCACATAAGAGTACAATTTCAGCTGAAGTCCTAGACTCGGCCAGATCTTGATAGAATACAAAGTACATCTCAATTTGTCCTGCCTTAAGACAAAGGAACTGAATTTTTGGACTCTCATATTAAACAACTGTCGGCTACAGGTTGCCCTGAGGTAAGAGTTGTACGGTTTCCGGGCACTAGCGATTCAAGACAGGCTATGTGGCTCCAGTGCCCAGGGCAAGACTTCCAAAGGTTGCAGGGCATGTAGTTAAGAGTAAAGCATGTAGAAATCAGGGAGGTGGGCACACAGAGCTGGAACAAGGGATCTAAGGCCATCTGAGCAGGACACTAATACGGTACATCATATCAATATTGTTTTCCTCTTTGTCAATGATATTGTTATTTCTTCTTTTTCAACCTCAAGGCCTCACATATAAGTAGATACAGTTTTTGATCTCAACCATTGGCCTGAGCATTATATGAGTATTTCTCCAGACAGGAAGCACTATGGCACAACCATGCTGTTTAAAGATTTAATTCTTCAGGTGCTTTTTCCTCCCTTATTAACCTTCTTCCATTACATGCAGTGTCTTAACCATATAGATTTCGGACTGAATCATAGATGACAATAGGATAGCAGAAAAGAAAATACAAGGAAGAAGATTAGCTGTCTGTTTCTGAAATTCTTCAAAAAGAGAGGAGGAAAAAAGCATTGAATTATAGCAGATGAATCTAGAGCTCTTTTTGTCCCCTCTAAGATAATTTCCTCACAACTGTTAATGAATAAGGGCACAGATTTATACCTGCCATTAAATAATAGTGTCATTCTCATTGGAAAATATAACAGGATCTATTTTTCCTGTTTTAAAGATAAGGAAACTGAAACAGAAAATTAGAAGTTTTACTCATCTTATCACCATCTCCACCTCATTCATGTTCCTAAGAACATGAACATAATGCCAAATAAGAAAGTGAACATTAGCATGGAAGATTATTAGACAAATTTTTGTTGCCTTCATGGCAACTCTAATATTATAGGAATTAAGCAATATCCCAAGTCAACTTTTATTCAGAAATCAGTTTTAAAAGTCAGTTTTTAAGAAAGTGTAGGGTCCCATCATTGATCCCATCATGTATGGGCTCCTAGGTCCCATCATTGATCCCATCCCATTCTGCCTCCAGGGTCTCTTTGTGGACCTCACTGCATGTGGACTCATGGAATATGGCCCACTCTGCTAAGTCTGTTCCCAGATTGGGCCCTTCCCATCCCCCAGTCCAAGGAGACCATGAACACCGACTATGCAGCCTGAACCAAAACAATTAAATAAGGTCACTCTACTAAGACCAGGAGACATAGCAGCCCTACCTAATATATAGAAACAAACCAACAGGCAGCCAAAATGGGGAGACAGGAGATTAGATGAAGCAGAAGACTGACTCAGTGAGTTAGAAGATAAGGTAGTGGAAAACAATCAGAACAGCAACAAGAAAAAAAAAAATCAAAAAAAATGAGGCTAGTTTAAAGGGCCTCTGGGACAACATCTAGTGTAACAATAGCTTCATTGTAGTAGTGCCAGAAGAAAAAGAGAGAGCAAGGAATTAAAAACCTATTTGGAGAAATAATGACAGAAAACTTCCCTAATCTGGCAAAGGCGATAGACATACAAACCCAGGAAGTACAGAGAGCTCCATACAAGATGAGCTCGAAGAGGCCCACACCAAGATGCATCAGAATTAAAATGCCAAAGGTAAAAGACAAACAGAATTTTAAAAGCAGCATGAGAAAAGCAGTTAGTTACCTAGAAGGCAGCTCCCATAAGACTGTCAGCTGATTTCTCAACAGAAACTTTGCAGGCCAGAAGGGATTTGAATGAAATATTCAAAGTGATAAAAAGCAAGGGCCTACGACCAAGATTGCTCTACCCAGCAAAGCTGTCATTTAGAATTGAGATAAAGAACTTCTCAGACAAGAAAAGTTAAAAGAATTTATCACCACCAGTATTACAGAAAATGTTAGAGGAGCTTCTAGAAGAAGAAAGAGAAGAAGGAGAAGAAGAAGAGGAAGAGAGAGAGAAAGAAAGAGGAGGTGGTAGGGGAGAGCAAGAAGAAGGGGTAAGAAAAGAAGAAGAAAAGGTCAAAAATATGAATAATAAAATGTCAATAACTACATTTCTATCAATAATTACTTTCAATGTAAATAGATTAAATGCTCCAATCAAAAGATATGGTGGCTAAATGAATTTTTTTTAAAAAAAACCCTTACATATATGCTGCCTATAAGAGACCTACTTCAGATCAAAAAATGCAGAGACTGAAAGTAAAGAAATGGAAAAACAGAGACAAACAAAAAGGCAGGGTAGCAAGACTTATACCAGAAAAAATAGACTTTAAAACAAAGGCTATAACAAGAGATAAAGTAGGACACAGTCATCCCACTTCTAGGTATTTATCTGAAGAAATCGAAAACACTACCTCTAAGGGACATAGCCAAGATATGGAGGCTACCTGAGTGTCCATCAATGGATGAATGGACAAAGAAGAGGTGGTACATATATAATGGAGTATTACTCAGCCACATAAAAGAATAAAATCTTTCCATCCATCACAACACGGATGGACCTAGAGGGTACTGTGCTGAGAGGACTAGGTCAGACAAAGACAAATGCCATATGATTTCACTTACACATGGAAACTAAAGAACAAAATAAACAAACAAACACAATGGAAACAAACTGATAGATACAGAGAACATTTTGAGGGTTACCAGATGGGAGGGGGATTGGAGGACTGAGTGATAAAGGTGAGAGATTAAGAAGCACAAATTAGTAGTTACAAAACACGGGAATGTAAAGTAAAGCATAAGGAATATAGTCAATAATGTAATAACTATGTATGGTGTCGGATGGGTACTAGACTTATCGGGGTGACCACTTTGTAAGCTATATAAATGTCTAATCACTATGTTGTACACTTGAAACTAATATAATATTGTATGCCAACTGTAAATGAAAAATCAAAAAATATATATTAAAAAGAAAAAATAGGTCTAAAGAACAAGGGCAAAACATATAAACAGTAACAAATATGGTAGATATTAATTCAGCTATACACATCAAGAGTCCAAATACACCAACAAAAGAGAAATTATCTGATTCATTTGAAAAACAAGACCCAAGTATATGTGTCTACAAGAAATTCGCTTTAAATATAAAGACATATATAGATTAAAAGTAAAAGGATGGAGAAAAATATACCATACTAACACTAAACAAAAGAAACTAGTAGTAGCTATGCTAATTTCAGAAAGAGCAGACTTCAGGGCAAGAAAAGTTATCAGACGTAAAGAATGGCAGTATGTAATGATAAAGAGATCAATTAATTTATATTATTTTCCCAGTGTTGCCATATAAACTTCCATAAAATTGGTGGCTTAAAGCAACAGAAATTTATTCTTTCACAGGTCTGGAGGCCAGAAGTCTTGAATTCAAAGTAGGAAAGTGAAGGAATTAAGAAGTACAAATGAGTAGTTACAAAATAGTCACAGGGATGTAAAGTAAAGCATAGGAAATATCGTTGACAATATGGTAATAACTATGTATAGTGCCAGGTGGGTACTAGACTGTCAGGAGGATCACTTCGTAAATTATATAAATGTCCAACCACTATTCTGTATACCTGAAACTAATACAAAATAATATTGAATGTCCACTGTAATTCAAAAATCAAAAAAAAGAGGTGGAAAAGTGAGGGAGAATCAGAGGTTCAAATTTCCAGGTATAAAACAAGTCCTGAGGATGCAGTGCACAGTACAGGAAATATAGTCAATAATATTGTGATAGAGTTGCATGGTATCAAATGGTTGCTGGACTTATCATACTGATCACTTTAGATATACAAATGCTGAATAACTATGGTATATACCTAAAACATACTATTGTATGTCAGCTATGTTTTAATAAAAATCTTTTTTTAAAAAGTGTATAAACTCCAAAATTATCATGGCAGTAGAACATTATAACCACCTATACTCATATATAAAAAAGGGAAGAAAAGGATTAGAAAAAAAATCTTACCAGAAAGATAGATTGAACTCTTTTTACTGAATTCTTTTTTATAGTGTATTGTCTAGTGAATTTTTAGCATTTTTTGATCTTTAGTGTCACCCCATTAACTTTAAAGAATTCTAGATTTCCTAGACACCTTGATGCCCTCTAGGCAAGGAATTAACAATCTATGGTTTATAGGCCAAATCTGTCTCCTACCTTATTTGTAAATAAGGTTTTGTTGGAACACAGTCACATTCATTTCCATACTGTCTGTGGCTGCTTTCACACTACAATGCTAGAATTGAGTAGTTGTGACTGAGACCGTATGACCCACAAAGTAGAAAACATTTAATTCCTGGCCTGTTACAAAGTTTGCTGACCAGTGCCAAACCACACAATTTCATATTTATACCAGATAAGAGAAAAAAGTTGGTCTTTAGCTAGTCCACCTATACCTATGTTTATAGAAAACGCTGTAATTGAATTCAATGTCTAGAGGCATGTTTGTTTAACAGAGATAAAGCCATATGCGGGTATACAGCTTTTAGATGCCACTTTGCCACCTTTGAAAATTAAAAATCTCTTCCCTCTTAGAATTCGCTGCTAAATCTATCTTAATATTAGATAACTGTTTGATTATTAAAATAACTAAAAACATGATCAGCAAATGGCAAAGTAATTTCTCATTTAGCCTACACAGCCAAGCTGATGAAGATTCTGGAGCTGGAGAGGAAAGCGGCATCATTATAAAGAAGGATAGAAACATGTGGATTGCACTAGAATATTGTGGCGCCTGACTTTTCCTCTCAAGCCTCCTTTAAAGACTATATTAAAATATTTTAGATTTAATTTCTTTTAAATTAATATAGAAATTTTAAAATATAAATGTATAAGCATATATAAATTTATAATAAAATTTAAATTTACATATAAATTTAAAAATGTAAATTTAAAAATATAAAGCAAATTGAGGGAAATTACCTAAAACCTGTTTCACCATCTAGAAAAAGCTGAGAAAATTTGGGAAACTATAAAAAGGAAAAAATTAACAAAATAAAGGAAGTCTCATTCTACCATTCTGTTCTTATGTTTCCAGAGAGGGAAAAAACATAATATTTGTCTTATATATACTAAAGAATTGTTTTTGCACATGATTCTGTACTTTTATGACTTAATAATCTATCTTAGACATATTTCCACATCAATACATGCACATCTATCTTTTTCCTTGTAAAAGCTTTATAGAATTCCACTGTATGTCAAGACAATGAGAAGACGAGCCACAGACTGGGACAAAATTTTGCAAAACAAGCATCTGACAAAAGATTGTTATCCAAAAAATACAAAAACTCTTAAAACTCAACAATAAAAAAATAAATCCATTACTTGCATATCGGTAGCTTAAAAAATGAATCGAAGTCTTTGGATACCTCATCAAAGAAGACATAGAATGACAAATAAGAATATGAAAAGATACTCCATATCTCATGTCATCAAGAAAATGCAAACTTAAATGAGACCACTCACTGCACACCTATTAGAATGACCAAACTCTGAAACACTGACACCACCAAATGTTGGCCAGGATTTGGAACCACAGGAATCTCATTCATTGCTGGTGAGAAGGCAAAACGTTATAGCGACTTTGGAAGACAATTTGGCAGCTTCCTACAGAATTAAACATACTCTTACTGTATAATCTAGCAATTGTTCTCCTTGGTATTTACCCAAAGGAGCTGAAAATGTATGTTCACTCAATAACCTGTACATGAATGATTTTAGAAATTGTATTCATATTTGCCAAAGCTTGGAGGCAAGCAAAATGTCCTTCAGTATGTGAATGGATAAATAAACTGAGATATATCCAGACAACAGAATATAATTCAGCACTAAAAATAAATGAATTATCAAGCCATGAAAAGACATGAAGGAAACTAAAAAATATATTATTAAATAAAAGAAGCCAATCTGAAAAGTTTACATACTGTATGATTCCAACTGTATGACATTCTGGAAAAGCCAAAACTGTGGAAACCATAAAATAGTCAATGGTTGCCAAGGGGGTTGTTCAGGGGAGATGAATGGGCACTGCATAGAGGATTTGAGAGGCAGTGAAAATACTCTGTATGATATTATAATGATAGATATATGTCACTATACATTCGTCCAAACCCGCAGAACATACACCAAAAAAGTGAATCTAAGGTAAACTACAGACTTTCGGTGATCATAATGTATCATTGTAGGTTCATTAACTGTAACCATGTACCACTCTAATGGAGAATGTTGATAATGGGGGAGAGGACACATGTGTGAGACAGCGGGTATATGGGAAATTTCTGTATCTTTTTAATTTTGTCGTAAACCTAAAACATCTCTAAAACACAAACGAAAACAGAAGTAAAGCTATGGCCTAGTTAACATTTGAAATAACTGAAATTAAGGTTGCTAACGCCATACTGTTGTTGCCTAATCTAATATCAGGCAAAGCACCATTAGGTCTCTGATAAATAGAAACATAGAAAGAGGGCACAGACAAATCTCTAGAAACTTCCCATAAAGAATACAATTTTAAAATAAAACATGGTATATCCATACAATGCAATATTATTCGACTATAATATGGAATGAGATACTAATATGCGCTACAACATGGATGAACCTTTAAAATATTATATTAAGTGAAAGTAGTCAATCACTAAGGATTACATACTTTATGATTTTTTTCTATGAAATACCCCAAACAGGCAAATGTATAGAGACAAAAAGTAGGTTAGTGGTTGCCTAGGTCTTTGGGGTGGAAAGAAGGATTGAGGGGTGACTACTAAGAAGTACAGGGCTCCTTTTGGGGGTAATGAAATGTTATAAAATTAATTGTGGTGATGGTTGAACAAATCTTGTGAATCTATTAAAAGCCACTGAAATGTACACTTTAAATGGATATATTATATGCTAAGTGAATTATATCTCAATAAAAAATACAATTTTTAAAATATTTATATTAATGACATTCATTTGTACAAATTTAACCTAGGGAAGGTTAAGTATCTATCTTAATTTGAATACTTTTCCAGTGTAACTCATCAATAGTAACTAACAAATAAAACTAATTATTTTAAGCATCTCTCTTTTTATAAGGTGAAAGAACAAACCTTTATGATTTTCCAGGATCCCTCTAGAAAATTATACAGATAGTTTTAGGTATAAAAGATATTCTTAAACATTTTTAAAAATATATTTAGGACCTAATTTAGACAAGGCAAAAATCAAAAACCTTGTCTGAGGAGACTTGGCCACTTAATTGAGATATGATTAGGCGTGACTAAGAAAAAATATTTGGCTCTATATTTAATCTAAGTGTTAAGAAAACATTTTAAAATAAAAAAGAAGTTTACAAGATTGTAAAGGATCTTAGTTCTTTTATAAGTGGAGATGAGAAAACTTTGTTATTTTTTCTTCCTTAAATCGTCAAAAACATAATAAAGTTAACTTAAGTGCAGGGGATTACTCTGGTTAGACATAGAGTCTCTGCTATTTAAAAATTAAAAAATAATCCTTTATATTGTAGGCAAAGGCAATAAGCAAATCAAGGAAATAAGAATATCAAAACTGAGCATACTTTACTAAGATTTTTTTAACAAATTACATAAATTGTTTCAAACTTATGTATTATAAACCAGGTCAAATAAAATTTACTTTCCTACTTTTATACATCACTAGCTTTTTCATATTCTGGAACAAACTATTTTAGGGTCTCCATAAGATCCACACTAATTTCATTATAACAGTAAGATGCTATTAACATGCAATATATTCATAACTGCTATATTTAAATGAATCAATGTTTATTTTTTTAATTAGTTAATTATTTATTTAAATGAAGAAATTATTTTAATTTTTCTTCCCTTATCTACCTCCCACTCACCTCTCCCCTCTACCCTCTGGTAACCACTAGTCCACTGTCCATGTCCATGAGTCTCTGTTTATTTGTCCTGTTCATTTGTTGCTTTTAGATTTATATCCCACATATAAAGTGAAATCATGTGATTTTCAATCTTTTCTGTCTGGCTTATTTCGCTTAGCATGATTATCTCGAGGTCCATCCATGTTGTCACTAATGGCAGTATTTCATCTCTTCTTATGGCTGAGTAATATTCCATTGTATATATGTACCACAGCTTCTTTAGCCAATCATCTATCGTAGGAAACTTTGGTTGCTTCCATGTCCTGGCCACTGTGAATAATGCTGCTATGAACATCGGTGTGCAAATATCTTTTCGGATTATGGGTTTTCAAGTCTTGTGGTAAATACCCAATAGAAGGATCAATTCTTAGTTTTTTGAGGAAGCTCCATACTGTTTTCCATAGTGGCTGTACCAATTTGCAGTCCCACCAGCAGTGTAGGAGTGTTACTTTTTCTCTACATCCTCTCCAACATTTGTTATTACTTGTCTTGTTGATTATAGCTATTCTGACAGATGTGAGATGGTATCACATAGTGGATTTGATTTGCATTTCTCTAATAGCTAGCGATGTTGAACATCTTTTCGAATATTTGTTGGCCATTCGTATGTCCTCTAGGGAGAAGTGTCTGTTAGATCCTCTGCCCATTTTTTGATTGGATCATTTGTTTTTTTGTTGTTATTGAGTCATATGAACTCTGTGTATATTTTGGATATTAGGCCCTTATCAGAGGTGTTGTTTGCAAATATATTTTCCCATTCTGATGGTTGTCTCTTTACCTTGTTGACGGTTTCTTTTGCTGAGCAGAACCTCTTTAGTTTAATGTAGTCCCATTCATTTATTTTAGCTTTTACTTCCCTTGCCTTTGAGGTCAAATTCATAAAATTCTCTTTAAGCACAAGGTCCTTGAGTTTCGTTCCTATGTTTTCTTCTATGCATTTTATTATTTCAGGTCTTATATTCAGGTCCTTAATACATCTTGAGTTAATTTTGGTGTGTGGTGATAGACAACAGTCTTGTTTCATTCCTTTGCAGGTGGCTTTCTAGTTTTCCCAGGACCATTTATTGACGAGGCAATCCGTTCTCCACTGTGTGTTTTTGGCTTTTTTGTCAAAATTTTTTTGCCCATATAAATATGGGTTTACTTCTGGATTCTCAATTCTGTTCCACTGGTCCGTGTCTGTTGTTTTTTTGTTTTGTTTTGTTTTGTTTTTGCCAGTACCATGCCATTTTAATTACTGTCACTTTGTAGTATAATTTGAATTCGAGCAGATTGATGCCTCCAGCCTCGTTCTTTTTTCTCAGGATGGCTTTGGCAATTCGGGGTCTTTTGTGCTTCCATACAAATCTGATGATTTTTTTTGTTCCATTTCTTTAAAAAATGTCGATGGGATTTTGATGAAGGGTGCATTAAATCTGTGTAACGCTTTAGATAATAAGGTCATTTTAACTATGTTGATTCTTCCAATCCAAGAACACAGAATATCTTTCCATTTCTTTATATCTTCTTTGATTTCTTTTAATAGTCTTATAGTTTTCATTACATAGGTCTTTCACATGTTTTGTTAGATTTATTCCTAGGTATTTATTCTTTTTGTTGCAATTGCAAAAAGAATTATTTTTTCTACTTCTTTTTCTTTACTTCATTATTAGAGTGTAGGAACGCTATGGATTTTTGAACACTGATTTTTGCATCCAGAAATTTTACTGTATTTGCTTATTGTTTCTAGTAGTGTTCTTATGGAGTCTTTAGGATTTTCTATATAGAGAATCATGTCATCCGGAAATAGTGACAGTCTGACTTCTTTGTTTTCTATTTGGATGCCTTTTATATCTTTCTCTTGCCTGATTGCACTTGCTAGCTCCTCCAATGTTACATTGAATAAAAGTGGTGATAGTGGACAGCCTTGCCTTATTCCTGATCTTAGAAGGAAAGTTTTTAGTTTTTCACCATTAAGTATAATGTTGGCTGAGGGCTTGTCATATATGGCCTTTATTATATTAAGGTATTTTTCTTCTATACCAATTTTGTTAAGTGTTTTGATCATAAATGGATGCTGTATCTCATTGAAGGCTATTTCTGCAATTATTGATACAATCATATGATTCTTATTTTTAAATTTGTTTATGTAGTGTATCACATTAATCAGTTTGAGAATGTTGAACCATCCCTGTGCCCTTGGGATGAAGCCCATTTGATCGTGGTATATAATCTTTTTTTTATGTCGCTGTATTAGGTTTACGAGTATCTTATTTAGGATTTTTGCAACTGTGTTCAAGAGAGGTATTGGCCTGTAGTTTTCTTTATTGGTGTTATTTTTACCAGGTTTTGTTATCAGGGTAATATTGGCCTCATAAAATGAGTTGGAAAGTATTGCCTCCTCTTAGATTTTTTGAAAGAGTTTGAGGAGAATAGGTATTAAATCTTCTTTGAA
>NW_011888865.1:4158270-4160453 GCF_000151845.1 Pteropus vampyrus
CTGACTTCTTTGTTTTCTATTTGGATGCCTTTTATATCTTTCTCTTGCCTGATTGCACTTGCTAGCTCCTCCAATGTTACATTGAATAAAAGTGGTGATAGTGGACAGCCTTGCCTTATTCCTGATCTTAGAAGGAAAGTTTTTAGTTTTTCACCATTAAGTATAATGTTGGCTGAGGGCTTGTCATATATGGCCTTTATTATATTAAGGTATTTTTCTTCTATACCAATTTTGTTAAGTGTTTTGATCATAAATGGATGCTGTATCTCATTGAAGGCTATTTCTGCAATTATTGATACAATCATATGATTCTTATTTTTAAATTTGTTTATGTAGTGTATCACATTAATCAGTTTGAGAATGTTGAACCATCCCTGTGCCCTTGGGATGAAGCCCATTTGATCGTGGTATATAATCTTTTTTTTATGTCGCTGTATTAGGTTTACGAGTATCTTATTTAGGATTTTTGCAACTGTGTTCAAGAGAGGTATTGGCCTGTAGTTTTCTTTATTGGTGTTATTTTTACCAGGTTTTGTTATCAGGGTAATATTGGCCTCATAAAATGAGTTGGAAAGTATTGCCTCCTCTTAGATTTTTTGAAAGAGTTTGAGGAGAATAGGTATTAAATCTTCTTTGAACGTTTGGTAGAATTCACTGGTGAAGTCATATGATTCTGGACTGTTACTTTTTGGTAGGTTTTTGATGATTGTTTCAATTTCCATACTGCTGATCGGTCTATTTAGATTTTCCAGTTCTTCTTGACTCAGTCTAGAAAGGTTGTATTTTTCTAAGTACTAGTCCATTTATTCTAGGTTATTAAACTTGTTATTATATACTCTTTCATAGTATTCTTGTATGATCCTTTGTATTTCTGCAGTGTCTTTCATTATTTCCCCTCTTTTGTCCCTGATTTTGTTTATTTGTGTCCTTTCTCTTTTTTCTTTAGCGATTCTAGCCAGGGGTTTGTCAATATTATCAGCCTTCAAAGAACCAACTCTTTGTCGTATTTATTTTTTCTATTGTTTTTTTGTTTGTTTTCAATCTCATTTATTTCTGCTCTAATTTTGATGATTTCTTTCCTTCTGCTGACTTTAGGGTTCATTTGTTCTTCCTTTTCTAGTTTTTTAAGATAAAGCGTTAGGTTGTTTATTTGGGCTTGTTCTTGTTTTAAGGGTAGGCCTATAAAGATATGAACTTTCCTCTTATGACCACTTTTGCCACATCCCCAAAGTTTTGATATGTTGTACTATCATTATCATTTGTTTCTATGTATTTCTTGATCTCTCTTTTTCTTATCTGACTCAGTTATTCTTCAGTAGCATGTTGTTTAATCTCCACATATTTGTGGTTCCTCCTGATTTCTGTTTGCGTTGATCTCTAGTTTCAAAGCATTATGATCAGAGAATATGGTCGATAGGATTTTAACCCTCTTATATTTGTTGAGGCTATCTCTGTGTTCCAGTATGTGGTCGATCATTGAAAATGTTCCATGTGCACTGGAGAAGAATGTATAAGCAGCTGTTTTGGGATGGAAGGCTCTATAAATGTCAATTATGTCCAGTTGGTCTAATATATCATTTAAGGATATTATTTCCTTATTGATTTTCTGTTTGGATGATCTGTCCATATCTGACAGTGGGGTATTTAGGTCCCCTGCTATGATAGTGTTTTGGTCTGTTTCTCCCTTTAGTTCTGTTAGTGATTGCTTTATATATTTCGGGGCTCCCTGATTGGGAGCATAGATATTAATAAGTGTTATGTCTTCTTGGTGCATGATTCTTTTTATCATTATGAAGTATCCTTCAGTATCTTTCTTTACATTTTTTATTTCGAAGTCTATTTTGTCCAATATTAGTACCGCTACTCTCACTTTTCTTTGAATGCCATTTGCTTGAAATATCATTTTCCACTCCTTCACTTTGAGTCTATATTTGTCTTTGGAGCTGAGATGTGTCTCCTGGAAGCAGTAGTGGTTGGGTTTTTTTTGATCCAATCTGCAACTCTGTACCTTTTCATTGGTAAGTTCAGTCCATTCACATATTGGGTCATTATTGAAATATGAGGTCTTCTTATAGCCATTATCTTTTGCTTTCTGGTAGCTCAGTGTTTCCATTGCTTCCTTGTCCTTATGTTTCTGTTTTCTTTATTTTGGTTGGATTGTATGGGTTTTCCCTCTGGTCCTT
>NW_011888865.1:4160503-4162575 GCF_000151845.1 Pteropus vampyrus
GTGGGGTATTTAGGTCCCCTGCTATGATAGTGTTTTGGTCTGTTTCTCCCTTTAGTTCTGTTAGTGATTGCTTTATATATTTCGGGGCTCCCTGATCGGGAGCATAGATATTAATAAGTGTTATGTCTTCTTGGTGCATGATTCTTTTTATCATTATGAAGTATCCTTCAGTATCTTTCTTTACATTTTTTATTTCGAAGTCTATTTTGTCCAATATTAGTACCGCTACTCTCACTTTTCTTTGAATGCCATTTGCTTGAAATATCATTTTCCACTCCTTCACTTTGAGTCTATATTTGTCTTTGGAGCTGAGATGTGTCTCCTGGAAGCAGTAGTGGTTGGGTTTTTTTTGATCCAATCTGCAACTCTGTACCTTTTCATTGGTAAGTTCAGTCCATTCACATATTGGGTCATTATTGAAATATGAGGTCTTCTTATAGCCATTATCTTTTGCTTTCTGGTAGCTCAGTGTTTCCATTGCTTCCTTGTCCTTATGTTTCTGTTTTCTTTATTTTGGTTGGATTGTATGGGTTTTCCCTCTGGTCCTTCTTTTTTTATATTGTCTGCTTCGGTTCTGAATCTTTGGCATGTGGTTACCATTATGAATATGTAAAGGATAGTTATATATATATAGTTTTTTGTCCCTTTTCTTCTGCATGTGCCTTATCTCCATTCCCCTTTTCAGTCATTGTTGTCTCAGTTTGTCCCTATGTATGCTGAATGTACATTACTATCTTGTTATAGCAAATCTCTTCTTATTGTTTAAGCTTATAACGCCTTGTTCCTAGTAAGGGTTGCACTCTGCTTTTATCAGCCTGCTAGTCACTTTATCCTAAATATGTATTTTTTTTTGTCATTTTGTTTTAGGTAAGCTGACCCCTTTCAGTATTTCCTATAGTGCAGGCCTCGTAGTGGATAATTCCCTCAATTTTTGTATGTCTAGAAAGGTCTTTATTTCTCCTTCATATCTAAAGGAAAGCTTAGCTTGATACATTATTCTTGGCTGATAGTTCCTTTCATTTAATAGTTTGAATATTTGATTCCATTCTTTTCTGGCTTGTAAGGTTTGTGCTGAGAAGTCCAACGATAATTTAATGGATTTTCCTTCATAGGTTACCATCTTCTTTTCTCTGGCTGCCCTGAGAATTCTGTCCTTGTTGTTGATTTGATAATTTTAATACAATGTGTCTTGATGAAGGCCTTTTTGGGTTGAGATAATTGGATGTTCTGTTGACTTCTTGAATTCCAAGCTCCAGCTCATTCCTTAGATTTGGGAAATTTTTGTCCACTATTTGCCTGAAAATGCTTTGTAATCCCTGCTCCTTTTTCTCCCCTTTGAGAATTCCCATTATTCTTATGTTTCCTCTCCTGATGGTATCAGCTAGTTCTTTTATTTCTCTTTCATTATTTTTTATTCTCCAATTTCTCTCTTCTTCCTTATGATTTATTTCTAGATTTCTGTCTTTGATATCACTGATCCTTTCCTCCATTGGGTCAACTCTATTTCCCAGGCTAGCTATTTCATATTTCAACTCTTGCAGTATGTTCTTTATCTCCAGAAGGTCTATTCAGTTCTTTTTGAAGGTTTCAATCTCCTTGCTAAAGAACTCAGTCTGTTCCTTTAGCTGTTTTTTCAATTGCTGAATTGTTGATATTATTCATTTCAGATCTCACTGAGTTTTTTCCGAAGTACCATCCTGAATTCTCTGTCATTTAAGTCATATATTTCTATGTCGGTAAGCTTATTTTCTGGAGATTTTTCTCTTTCTTTCTGAGATTCCTTGTCACCTTGGTTGTTCATGGTGTTTAATGGACTATTTCTCCACCTGGGCATTAATGGAAGTGTGTTCTGCTTTTTCTTTTTTCCAGAAAGATTTATTATATAATGGTCCCTAGCCTGTTGCAAATAAGGTGTTTTTCTTTTGGTTTCCGGTAGGTGGCATGTAAGCTTCTTGGATCTCTGCTTTATATAAAGTCTGAATAATGTCTTTTTTTTTTCTTATAGATATTTAATCATGCTCGCTACCCTCAGTCTCATTTCCTGTCAGTGTTAGTGACAGTTTCAGTAGCAT
>NW_011888865.1:4162625-4164779 GCF_000151845.1 Pteropus vampyrus
TTTTTTTTTTCTTATAGATATTTAATCATGCTCGCTACCCTCAGTCTCATTTCCTGTCAGTGTTAGTGACAGTTTCAGTAGCATTTTCTCAGATTCCCCCGGGGCTTCACGGTGTTCTGTCTCAGAGGGTATGGAGGGAGGGACCCTCTGGGTTGGGGATTGGGGGCTGTGGCTTAGCCTCAGTTTTGCAACTGTGGCTGATAAAAATTAATTGTTGTTTCTCTGCCATCCCTGCTTTTCATTGTCCCTGTTTCTCTGCCTTCTGCCCTGATGAACTGGCACTGCCACTGGCCACATGGAGCTCACAGCAATCCCAGGCAGGGCTGTTCGGGAACTCACTGCACCTTCTCCACTACCCTCCTCCTACAGGGAGCTCCAACTGTGAGAGGCAGCTTCTTTGTTTCTCCCAGTTTACCACCTGACACCCAGGGTTCTGACCTGTGATAGCTCTTATGCACAGATCCCATGATGGTGTGCAGTTTGGGTGTTTTTTGTTGAGTTTTTGATGTTCAGCTTATTGTTGTTTCAAGGGGAGAGATCTGAGGATATCTCTCACTCCACGTGTTTCTGACATCACTCCAATAAATGTTTTAAATAAGAATTTCATTGTATAGAAATGCCATAATTTGGTAATTATTTAGTCACTTATAAATGGGCATTTTAAATGTTTCTTTCTCTCTCTCCTTCTTTTTTGCTAAAGTATATATACATGTATATATATATATATATTTTTATATATTATAAAAAATCAATAATTTTGATGTTGTGAGTATAGCTAGTGGACACATTCTTAGCACTGGAATTACAAGGTGTTTATTACACCTTATTACATTTAAAATTGTTAGATATATCCAAATTTCCTTCCAAAAATGATTTTGCCAGCTACATTCCTACAAATGGAAAATAAAAGTGTGTCTGACACCCTGTACTAGATGTTATTAACCTTATTAATCTTTACTACCTCGACAGGTATAAAAATATTCATTTGAATTTCCCCATTTCCTATGCATCTTATAGATTTTTTTTCTAAAGTGTCTGTTCACATTCTTTGATATTTTATATTAGGTTTATTTGTCTTTATTACTGAACTGTATAGGCTCTTTATACTTTTTAAAAAATTGGCCCTTTATGTCATAAACATTAGAAATATTTTATGCAGTTGTTAATTAACTTTTAAAGTTTTAATGGTATGCTTCTTACTGTTCAGAACTTAATTGTTTTTATATGGTCCTTTTTCTTTAATCTTTTGTTCATGGTTTCAGAGTCCTTAACTTTTTGTCCCTCAGTATTTTCATCTTTAAAAAGAATAAATTGATCTAAAGCTCCAAAGTCCTTTCTGGACTTTACAATATTCCAGATAATGATTTTTTTGTTGTTGCTGTTGTTTTTTGTTTTTGTTTTTGTTTTTGTTTTTTTTTTTTGAAGAAATGACAGTAGAATGCATTAGCACAATTACAGGGCTTTAGCAGGTTTCTTAGTGACAGCTTAATCATGCTTTTAGTTATGATTAGTAAGTAACTGACAAATAGATAAATCCATTTATACTTAAAATTATTTTTCTCTGCTATTCAGATTAAAGTCTGACAAGGGACTCTAAGCTCTTCTCAAGTTTGTAAAAAAATCTTTGGGGGAGGGTGAAAAATGGCGTAGATGATAGAGGCTCTGTTCATCCCTCTGGCGACCAAATCAAAGTTGTAATGGAAACAGGGAGCAAGCAGCAAGGAAAATGAGCCTGGGATCTAGATGAACAAACTATACAACTAGGGAGAAATCTAAGAAATCACCCTGCAATGGCAGAAGGTAAGATGAGGCAAAGACGCGAGGCTGCCCAGTCCCTAGCAGCTGAATGGGACAGAGGCCGCAGCTGCGGCAGTGGCAGCTGGCAGCTGCAGATGCCTCTTAAAGGGGCCATGCCCATGAGTGAACTTTCACAGTGATGGACTTGCTCACTCTGAACACCAGTGCCAGTTCCAAGGGGCACCAGGGACTTACAGGGAGAAAACGAGTTGTCAGAGTCAGGACAAAGGCAAGACTTGTTCTGTACAGAAGTGCTGGCGGTATCCATTGTTCCTCTGTTGGACGCCCCCCTCATGCCAGTGCGGGGATGCAGTGTAGCCATAACCTAGAGGTCACCAAACTGGATAACAGGTCGCT
>NW_011888865.1:4165859-4167597 GCF_000151845.1 Pteropus vampyrus
AAGCTAAAGGAATTTATCACCACCAAGCCAGTATTACAGTAAATGTTGGAGGGACTTCTTTAAGAAGAAAAAACATGTATCAAAAACAGGAATAAAGAATGGTAACAACTACATTCCTATCAATAAATACTTCAAATGGAAAAGAATTAAGTGCTCTAACTAAAAGATAGAGTGGATGAATGGATAAGAAAGCAAGATCCCTACATGCTGCCTACAAGAGACTCACTTCAAATTAAAAAACACACACATACTAAAAGGAAGGGGATGGAAAAAGATATTGCCTTGATGAACCTAGAAGGTATTTAAGTCAGACAGAGAAAGATAAATAACATATGATTTCACTTATATACAGAATCTAAGGAACAAAAAGAATAAACTAATCAAAAACAGACTCACAATTATAGTGGACAATTTGGTGATGGACAGAGGGGACGGGGGTTTGGGGCACTGAGAGAATGGGGTGAAGGGTTAAAGAAGTACAAATTAGTAGCGGAAGGATGGTCACGAGGATGGGGAGCACAGCATAGGGAATGTAGTTAGCAGGAATATGTTTGCTAGGTGGAAAGCCAGGGGAGTGAGGGAGCAATTGGGGGGATGATTTTATGAACTATATAGATGTCTATCCAATGTACTGTATACTTGAAACTAATTAAAATAAATTAATTAATTTTAAAAAATCCTTCTGGCAAGGAGAGAGAATTGAGGAGTGATCACCCTAATAGAAAGAATAGGTTGAAATTTTGTTTATTCTTTTTCTCTATGAAGATCAGATTTAGGGCATGCTAAAGACAAAAAAAAAGAAAAAGAAAAACTGAAACTTTAAACAAACTAAACACTGCAGTACCCATCAAGCAAAGCTGATGTTTTAGCAATAGAATCAGCAGCTTTTGTGCCTATAGCTTCCTCAGGAAGGAAGATGAGCATTGGTGCTCATTGCTACACTGTGGATAAATGTCAAAGCAACAGAAATGTGACTTTAGAAATACTTCTTTTCCTTGACATTCAAGAAGGGCTCACGTGGACAAAAGCAAGCACACCTATGCATGTTTGTAGTCATGCATCTGTTAATTCAACAAATATTAAGCTCTATGAGGCCATGGAGATGCAGCAGTCACTAATATTACTCCTCTGCACCTAATGCCTACCAGTCCAGATGTATAAATAACTAGGTAACAAAATAAAATGTAACTTCTGCATTAATAGTGGTTTAATCGGCTAGGATATGTGGGAGCAAAGAAAAGAGCACCAAAGAAGTAAGGACTGCAAGAGAAGTGTTCTTCAAACCAGGATCTGAAGCACCAATCACCATGCCTGGCCTGGCATGGAGTGGATGGATATTCAGTGAATACTTGTTAGATGCTATTGTTTGGAACACTCTTATGACTGGTGGCTTTATGAATAATAATAAGATTTTGACTTGTGAATTTTGGTAGTAAAAACACTCGATTAATAGAAAATAAAACAAGAAAGGCACAGAAATATGAGATTAAAAGAAACTTTACAAAGTAGGGAATAGTTAAAACACTGGTAAAATACTGAAAAGACAGCTAACGTTTTAGTGCTTACTGCATACTAAATGCTAAATGCATCATATGGGTTTACTCCTTTAATACCTGTGGCAACCCTACCAAGAAAGTGTCATTATCATCTCCATCTTTGAGACAAATGGACTGAAGCACAGAGAGCTTAAGTAACTTGCCAGGATATGACCTCATGTTCTTAACCTGTACTATATGCT
>NW_011888865.1:4167647-4211323 GCF_000151845.1 Pteropus vampyrus
GAGAGAGAGAGAGAGAGAGAGAGAGAGAGGGAGAGAAACTCTTCTCCTAACAGAGGAGCAGGAGCTGCCAGGGTGGGTAGTTATTTTGAACTCTAGTCAAGAAATTTGGTAACTGCCACAGGACGCCATTCTACCAAGCAGAACAAGCTGGTAAAAACTTAATAAGTCAAATGGGGGGTGGGGTGGGGGCAATAGCAGGGAACAAGAGATGTGAAGAGAACAAAACATTTGGAGTAGGCAAATTTTGCCAGTCAGAATGCCCAGATGCTTAAGGAAGCAGTTTTAACTGATTCTTTAACCTGCCTCTGCTGGGTGAGGCCCTTAACCAGTCAGCCTGACTGAGCAGGCACTGACTCAAGAACTAAGTGAGATGGAGGCAGAGAGAGTACCACGGGGCACCCACCCTGTAGGAGCTCACAGTCTAGTTATGAAGATTCTAAGTATGAATGAGAAGTCCTCCAGTGAAAGAACCATGAGACCTGGAGTTAGAAGGCCTGTGAGCACGTGCTGGCTCTGCTTCATGATACTTATGTGACTTCTGGAAAACTGCTGAACCTCTCCTAGCTCCAGTTTTCTCATTTACAAAATGGCAGTGATAATACTTCCTTCCTCATAGGAATGCCAGTTTGCACTTTTTAAACTATAACACATTATACAAAGACTAGTTCTTGTAAAGAGAGTAGAGCATAAGGGACTTTTTAAAAGCACACACTATGCTTTAAATTCTTTACTCACAATTTTCCAAGTGCCCTACAGTAGCGACAGCACCTCATTGGTTCTCCTGTAGCCTGTCTCTTGAGTGCATGGGAATCTCAGCAAGGTAGAAAATCGAAGCAAAACATTGCTGGGGTGGCAAGCCTGCCTCACTCCTCAACTATAGATTAATTATATCTTTTGGAGTGACTTCTTGGCTGCATTTGCCACTGAAGATTTCCCTCCACTCTGCTCCCCAAGAATCCCCTGGGCCATCCTGCTAAGAAGGCTGGCCCACATGGCCACAAGCCAAGTGCCTGCCAACTTGGCAGCCCAGAAATAGTTCAGGCAGAAGGCAGGTCTCTGGAGCTTCAGGGAAGAACAGCAGATTGCTTGCCTGCTGGTGACTGCAAGGCTAAAGCTTGCTCAGAAAGGCAGAAATCCCAGGGTTAGAAAAGGAGGCGAACTCGGAAACCAAAGAAATGTCTTAAAGTCTGCTCTAGGAATCAGACAGATGGAAGAGGACCTCTGTTTTTTGGTTTCTTTTCATACTGTTGGATTGTGACCAGCTTTGAAAATGTTCCGTGTTTGTTTTCTAAAGCAGGAGAATTAATTCCCTAGAACAAGTAGCAGTTATATCATTATAGCTGTCCTTATCCATATTCCTACATCTGTTTTTGTTGCTGCTATTGTTGGATTGAGCTCTTATAGCAGTCTGCTTTCATTAGACTTATTTGTAGGTTTGTCCAGCTCTCCCACAAAATCTTGAGCTCCTTGAAGACATGGTCTATGGATTAATCTCTAGCATTTAGCACAGACCCAAGCACCTAACACAGACTCTGGTACATAAAAGACATTCATTAAATACTTATTAAACTAAAATGCTATATAACTGATCATTCTAAGGCAGGCAGCCATCTGCTGGGTTATGAAAAACATTTTGTTGTGAAGCAAAATATTAATCTAAGGAAACCGAATTGCATTCTATTAGTTGATGAAGAAACCGTGTAGTAACCTCAAGAATGTTCCTCACACATGTGGAAAATCTCCCAACTCTTTTCAGGGTTAATAGGTTTTAGTACTAGGGAAATTAAAATTGCTTAAATTGAAATATTGATAACAAAAATACCAACAAAAGAGGATAAGGAAACATGAGTTGTTACCATGTTTGCTGGACTTTTAAATCTAAAACAGAATTTTAAGATCAGTCTAAACCCCTGATTTTATAAGTAAGGAAACTGGGGCCCAAACTGCCCAAGGATACAGTTTTCTGCAAAGTAGAGGAAAGAGTGTTTCAAGGTCTTGCAGTGCAAGGTAGGAAGTCCCAGAGACAGAATGGAATTTTTAATGTGACAGGGAGATATTTGACCAAAGATGGCAGAAGTATTTGGAAAGCCAAAAGCCAGAATTGTTGAAACAGCAACAAATATTAGGTCCAAGGGATAAGCAATGCTATAAAATAAATCAAAAGACTGGATGTTAGGAGATTAGAAGGCAATAAATCATGTAATTAAGATCACAAATTTTAGCATCAGACATGCCTCGTTTTGAACCCTAAGGTTGCTACATCTAGCTACATAATCTCTGGCAAGCTGCTTATTGTCCCTAAGTCTTCCTTTTCTCAGGCATAAAATTCTGATAATATTAGTAGCTATCTGAAGTTGCAGGTTTGAAGTGAGCTATAACTTGACAATGGGTTCATGAAAAGGAGCCAGCATAGAAAAGTTTGGAGGGAAAGTATTTCAGAAAACGAGAAAAACGAATTCAAAGGTCTGAAGCAGGGAAGAGCTTAGCATGTCTGGAGATCAGCAAAGCCAAAGATGGTAAAGAGAATCTGGTGAAAGATGAGGTTGAAGAGATCAGCAGAGGCCCAAGTGCAATAGGAAGGCTTTAAATCATTTTATCAGGGTACTGAAATAATTTTAGGAAAATTGACATTTTTCAGACAGGAAAAAGTTGAGAACCATATGATTTCACTCATAAGTGGGATACAAAACTGAAAGCAACAAATGAACAAGAAAAACTCATAAATATAGGTAACAGTTTAGTGGTTACCAGAGAGAAAGGAGGTAGATAAGGATAAAGGGAGTCAAATATGTGGTGACAGAAGGAAATTTGACCTTGGGTGGTGAACACACAATGCAATATACAGATAATATATTATTGACTTGTACATTTGAAACCTTGTACATAATTTTATTAACCAATGTCACTCTAATAAATTTAATAAAAATTTTTAAAAATTGACATTATAAGTTATCCTGACTGCTGTGATAAATGGATTATTGGAGTGGGAACTTAAGTAGGGACATGGATTTCTTTATTGCATTGGTCCAAGTGAGACAGTGATTTCAACCAGATGGATAATGATGGAGTTGTTGGAAATAAAACTGAGTCCACGTGTATTTCAGAGGTAAAACCAACAGGACATGTCAAAGGAGTAGGTGATGATATAAATACAGCTGATGATAAAAAGGAAAAAAAAGGGGGAATCAAGGATGACCTCTTAGTCTAGGAGCATTAGGGAAGACAATGGGGTACTAAAGTAGAAAAGACTACATAAGTAATAAATTTAGCAAAGAAAACTAAAGTGAGAGTTCTCTTTTTACTATATTAGGGTCCTTTTTGTATATAGTGATTAGATATTTAAGAGAGGCTACCAAGTAGTTGGTTGGATCTCAGACTACAGAATTCAAAGGAAAGAATAGGGTTGGAGACATATATTTTGGAATCTTTAGCCTACAGGCATTATATAACATCATGGGAGGGGATGAAATCACCCAGGGACTGAGTATAAAAAGAGAAGAAAATTCACAAACAATCTGACACCTCCATCATTGAAAAGATGAGGAGATACAAATGAGTCAGCAAAGGAGACTAAGAAACATTGGCCAAAGAAGGAGGGGGCAAACACGAATATTATGTCACAAAAGCCATATGGGCAAAAAATTTTATGAATGAGTAAGTAGACAACTGTATCAAGTGTTTTTGAGAGATTAATACAATGGGGAGAGAAAAGTGCCTATCTGGTCTAAAAGCATGGGTGAAGGTGACCCCGAGAAGGTGACTACAGAGGATTCAGTAGAATGAAAGCATCAGGAGCCAGACTAAATAGGTTTGGAAGAACTCTTTTGAAAGGTTTTGACAAGAAAAGGAGCAGAGAAATGGGAAGCAGGAGAGAGGATATGGGATCAAAAGAGGAATTAGAAGTTTTCATTTTTCTTTAAAGATAGAGGACATTAAGAATGTTTGCATGCTATTGGAAATGAGAAAGTACAAAAACACATGATGGTAAAAGGAAAAATTTGCCAGAGCAAGGTTCTTGAGATTTGAGGTCTAAAGACAATGGAGGGGTAGTTATGGATGGGTCTTCCTTTATGCCTGGATGGAGACAAAGAGCAGAGTGTAGATGTATGTGCATTTGTAAATTTGGTGTTGAAAAATTAGGGTATTCAGATCTGATTACTTCTGTTTTCTCATTGAAAGATGAGAGTAGGTCATCAACTCTAAGTGAGGTAGGGGCTGACTGGGAGGATAAAAATGGGAAAGGAAGAGTTTGTGGAAAGTTTGAGAAAAAATATTAGATAAATCATCTAGGGTTTATGTCATTTAATGTAGCAGCGGTCTGCTGAATTAAAGAAACATCTTAGTTAGACAATAGGAAAGAAATATAACATCATGAGTTTCATTACTATCTGCTTAATACTTTGCAAGGCATTTCCATATATATCATATTTTTTTATCCTTAAAATAAGTATTTATTACCCCCTTTTTTAAAATTTGAAGACTTAAGGCTCAGAAAGATTAAATATTTACCCAATTTCAAAGCTATTAATTGACTGAAATAGGATTTTAACTCACTAGTCTTACTTGACTAGTGAGTTAAAATCCTTACTTGACTAGTGAGTTAAACTCACTAGTCTCATCTCAATTCAATTATTAAACCAATTAGGAGGTCACTGGTGATCACGTCAGAAACCTTGTAGAGTGGTATGTTAGTTTAATAGAGCTGCCATAACAAAGTGTCATGAACACTGTGACATAAACAACAGAAATTTATTTTCTCAGAAGTCTTGAGGCTAGACGTCTAAGATCAAGGTATTTGCAGGTTTAGTGTCTTTCCCCTTTGTTTGTATATGGCCATTTTCTCCCCGTGTCTTCATATGTTCTTCCTTTTGTATGTGTCTCCATCTTATTTCCTCTTTTTATAAGGAAACTGGTCATACCAGATTCAGGCCCACGCTGAATTACCTCTTTAAAGACCCTTTGCTCAACTACAGTCACATTATGAGGTCCTGTGTATTAAGACATCAACATATGAATTTGAGAAGGGGCCACGATTCAGCCCATAACAGGTGGTAAAAAAGAAGATGAAAACAAAATAGGAATTGAAAATACCAATCTAAGCCATACTTTAGACAGGACAGCAACTTGTTTGAGAGCAAGAAGAATTAAAAAAGAGAGTTTTCTGAAATGGCTTTTTCCTTTAACAATAAGAGATATATGACTGAATTTATAATTTTAGGGAAATTTGCTAAAGAAATGAGAGAAAAATATTAAGAGTGAAGCATATTGAAATCTTTTAAAAAGTAACCTATAAAAAATATATATATGACTTCAATTCTAAAAGATGAGTCTGTAGGTGAAATTATCTCACACTGTCTACAAAAGAAAACTAATTAATGACTGATGATATATAAGATATCCATAGGAAATGCTATATTGAGAATCTCATTGGTCAAATTATTTATAAAATTTTTTTATTATATGACTTTTTTATTAAGGAAATTTAGCTAACATGAAGGTTTCTGAAATATCAAAACGAAATATCTGCCTGTAGGATTGGCAAAGCAGAGAACAAAGACAATCAAGGATATATGATACAAATGTTATTTCCATCCTAGAGTCAAGAATGCCCAAGATAACTGTTGTTAAGCACAAAATGTCATAATAATCTAGAAATAATAGTAAGGAAGAGAATCTGTTGGGAACTCAGGAAAGACATTTCTAAATTCGAAAAATCAAAATGGCAGTAATAAAAGGGGTTTTCTGTAGCTGTGTCCTTATACAAAGGACAAAGATACAATAATATTTATCAAAAGAAAAAATGTTTTTTAAAAAGTGCTTTTTCCTCAAGAAAAGAAGCAGCAAAACCCCTTTAATCTCAAGGAGAAAAAGATAAGGAGAACAAGCTTCAAGATTCATAATAGGGGGTTTTGCCTAGTGTCAGTACAGCTTGGTGGCAGGAATCTTAGCCATCTTCCAGAGGCAGCTAAACTTTGCCTGGCAAAAAGACAAGGACTGAGGTGGAGGTGAGTATACTTCCTCTCATTTCCCAATAGCTGATGTCTTTTCTTTCAATCAAAGAAAGACCTGTGATCTGAGCAGGTCTTCTGCTTGCCCCTCACTAGCAGCCAATTAGCCTGTGCATATGCAGCTCAGAGCATAAATATACATGTTCTTCACCTTCAGACCTGGGCAGGCCCAACAAACATGTCTTCTTTTCTGCCTCCCATTCTTTCCCATAGGCATTTAGTAAAGGCCTATGGAAAAAGAGCTGGTAAGTGGATGTACAGTCTCCTTTGTCTTGGATTCTCAGGAATTCTAAATGGTTCCACAGCCCGCATGTACCTTAATTGACTTGCTAAATTTCAGTTATTTCCCTCTTATCTCGTTTTATGGCTTTTACTCTTTCCTTTCATATTTTGCCAAAGTTGAAACAGTTTACATATCCTGTCTTTCTTCAACATGTCTTGCCAGCCATTAGAATCCATTTGCCTGGTTTCCTTGTGACTCTAGCTCTCTGATGAGACAAAAATATGATTTTCAAATTACAACTTTTTTTTTACTGTTAAATTGGGAATGACATTCTTTTGCAACGTTTTTACCTGTTAGGCAGAAGCAGAACCAATTGCTGACAAGTATTAATTTCCTCCTCTCAGTCACAAAGTGAGGCAATACTAGTAGTGTGTATGGTAAGTGTCAAGATGGAAATAATCAAGCCAAAACCTTGGGAAAAAGAATAGGGTGAGGAATGGATCCTGAGAAAGCAGCCAATAATAACTAAGATATGAAAGTATGCTCAGATGCTGATGCAGAACTGTTATCAAAGGAACCGCTAAATAGGAGTGGTGTTAGCTTAGGAATCAAAGTTCATGTGTAAGTATCAGAGCTCAGAAATAAAGAAAAAGAAAGTCTCAAGTGCTGCTGTGGTCTCACATTATATCCTAAGTAATTCTTGTGGTACGCTATCATTCCTGTGGGATTAAACTAGAAGAGCTGTGCTTCCCTTCTCAGTTGGCCTTGTGGGCACATGTAGAGGCAGAACAAAGAAGAAAAATGGAAATACCACTGAACAGTGGTATTTTATCTGCATTGTGATCTCTGGCATCATACAGCTGCCACATATGGTTCAAAACTTATATTCGTAGGTTGTTACATCATTAGGGCACAATATGAATAAGAAAGCCAATGATTAAGGTTCACACATGTGGCTATTGAGCACTTGAAATTTTGCTAGTGCAACTCAGGTATGTAATTTTTTTAATTTAAATTTATTTTTTCTTCAAGGTAATGCCAATCAACTCATTTTAAAATAGTATCTTTTGACATTTATTACCCGCTTGTACAGATTCACTTCAATTGTTTAAATTCCACTTCCAAATTTCTTAGTATAATTAGAAACCTTCTGTACCACACTTATTTATATATTCCCCCTCATGTTGAATATTGATATTTTTTCCCAAAATTTGGCTGTTTGGTTGGATATGTATAATTTTTCATTTTAATTTAAAACAGATGTATGCTTCTGTTATTAGAAAACTTGTAGGTATATTTGGAACACTTTGAGTATGTGAATATGTGTTTTTATGTGTAAAATATGTGAAATCTAAATATACATTGAGTATTTCTGATACTGTCCTATGTCATGTCTTCAAAGTATACTTTGTAATTACTGGCTAGGTTTTTCTTAACTTGGTATGTAAATTTTTCCTAACTGTAAAAAATTAACCCATGACCAATTAGCCAAGAACTTTATTTTCTATAGTTTATTATCAAAAATAATAAGGATGTGTGTGTGTGAGTGTTCTGTATCAGTCAGGATTCAATGAGAAAACAGAAATAATGCCAGTTATTTTAACAGAGATTTTAATACAAGTAGTAGGTCGACTAGATCAGATCATTAAAAAACGAAAAAAGAAACTGAAAGAACACAGAGATAGGAACTGGAGGAAGCAGCGCCACCCCTAGGGCTGGACAAAGATAAGGAAATGCTTAGACATATTGGAATCTAGTGTCTTTTACAGGGCCTTTACATAACTGGACTCAGACTTCTGACAAGCAGACATTGTTCAGTTAGTATTGGGGTCTCATGGCACTACTTGGTATTAAAAGAGGGCCCTCGTGGAACAGGACTTCAAACCTCTGAGTAGGGGGCTCTAGTCAGCTGGTAATGATATCTCAGAAATTTAGCAGTTTTTTTACAGAACTAGATCTGAGACATCCAAGGGGTAATTATAGCCCAACTCATGTTTGAACTTGAGGAAATGATGATGCTGATCCTGGGAATGCTAACGAAAAAGCAGGAGGCTGGACTCTGCTGCTCTTAAGGTAAAGAGCAGTTGCTGAAATAAACAAAAAGGGACAAGTCCCTTGTTCTTCTTCCATTCTATTGTCAGTGTCTTTCAGGGATCCAGCTAACAAAGGAGACATGGAGCTACAGAGTCTCAGCCCCAGTATCGCAAAGTGGAATACTGTGTGATATTTTTGGGATAGAGAAATACTAGCTAATAATTAGCAGTGTCCATCCTTGGCCATTTAGAATCAACATGCATACACCCTACACATGGTTAAATTTCATGTTAAAGCAATGCCACACTTATGCTCCCCGCCCCCACTTTACAAACAAAGATTCTCTCATTCTATTCACCCAGAAGAGATAAATAATACCCTAAAAGCCATTATATTTCATTTCTGATTAATAATCACAATGTCCCTCTCTGGGAGATGTTATATGATTCTCAAATTCTCAAATTCTATATTGAATATTCTGTACCCTAATAACTAAATTGTAAAGTTAAATATTATTGAAATCCTTACATGTCAATTAATACAATAAAATCTGTATATATTCATAAATAGACTTACAAATTAGGTCGCATGTAAAAATACACCTGGAATAGACAGGGAAGAAAACATGCATGGCTGCTGCAGACCTCATTTCCATAACAGATTCTAATGCCATAGCTGTTGTTATTTATAATATTTCCACTAGCATAACATGTTCTGTTTGCCTTTAGTCAGTATCTCAGCTAAGCAAAGGCTCTTTACCTAGTGAATGACCCAAACTTTTTTTCCTAGAGGATCTGAATTCTAAGTGATTTGGCCTTTCTTTGTTTACTATAGTCTTCCATTAAATGCTACTGTTCAATAAAAAAAATGTTAAAAATTCCCCCAAAGAATACCCTGCATGTCTTTCCTACACTGCTGTGTAACAACCCAAATATACCTTGATATCAGGATCCATCACATCAAGCAGCATAATATCCTTCTTATACATATGCTCAGTGGCAATTAAGCACCTAAAATGTCCTTCAATTAAACTTCCAATTCAAAGCAATATTTTTATGCACCCCTGTAGCAGTCTTTTTACTTAAAAAAAAAAACAAAAAAAAAACCAAAAAAAAACCTAAAAACTAAAAACCGGTCAATTTCAAAATTTTGGTGACAAGAAATTATGCAAGTAAGTTATTAGATGTAATTTTGAAAGAAACCATTCTCATTTCCACTCTTATGTCTAGCATTTATAGAGAATGCACATGGGAGAAATATTGGTCAGTAATTCAAAGCATATACTGCTTTTGAAAGACAGGACCTCAACTCTTCAGGATATTTTCTCCCAACTGGTACCCCAGCTGAATTTGCAGTGACAACCCATTCTTTTAATAGGCCAGTTGCTTTAGGTAATTGAGCGCATGGTAAAGCTAGTGAATTCCACAGGAAACAGCACAGTGTTGCAAAGGTTTTGCTGTGGAATGAGTTCGGTAGCCAGAAGCAATGTTGAATAGAGTAATATGATAATAAAGAAACATTCTATGGGTCCATGGTGGTGCTAGCTGAAAAATTATCCACAGAGGAAGCAAATCTGTATACAGATATCTATCCTGGTGAAAGCAATTGCTGTATGATTTATGATGATAGGGGTCAAATGTAATCAATATACCAGGTAACTGAACTATTTCCTGCTCCAAAGGAATGGTGTCTTATCAGAACATCATAATTGGTCTCTGGTATTAGAATATTTGGTATTCCATTGTGGTGGTAGCTAAGTCAGCCTTTGCAAGGCTATATTGTTGAACACTGTGCCTAGCCTCAATCTCTGTCACTATGGCTACTTTGTACATGGGTGTATTGGAAAGACATTGTTACAACTTGAGAAAGAGGCTGAGTGACATCAACAGTGTATCAACATGTCACCTTAATATTGATAATGAAGGGTGGATTTACATCTGTGAGACAATAGCTTCATAACTATGACATATTCTAAATAAAAGCTTTTATTATCCTGTAGCATCTATTTTCCCCCAAATTTAAATTCCCTCAGAGATTCTTTTCCTGAGAATTCTTTCTATGGAGAAAGGCAAGTAAAATATTTTTTCAAAGTTTCTTTCACTCCCCCTCAGACTGACAGACCCCAAATATTTTGTGATGTCATGATTAATCATGAAGCTCCTTCCTATTTGTATACAGGTCTCTAAATGCAGAGAAGGACAGTATACATCCTTTGAGGAGAGAATGAAAAGCAAATGCCATAACTTAAGGCACTGAGATTTGAAGGTGAAGTACACTCACCTATCCCTCAACTAAGGAGAATCGAGATACCATAAGTGGAAGCATCAGGATTGTACAAATTGTTGTGTCTTCCTTGAAATTCTCTATAAGGTTCTCCCTTCCTCTCTATCCACCAGTTGAACTTCTAGATACTCTTCAAGCCTCAGCTGAAACATTACTTTAGTATTATCTACTCATCAATATTTTCCTTCCCATCAATCAGAACTGATCGTGTCCTCCCTTTTACTATCTTTTACTTATCTCTATCCTAGCATCTATTAAAATTTCATATTCATGTATTTGTCTTCCCTTCCAGACTGTGCTTTTAAGTGTAGGGACAATATTTCTGAGGACTTCATGTGCAAGAATCATAGTAGCCATTCAGAAATATTTAGTGAATTTTGAGTGGAGACTTTGAGTTTCAGGGTTAACGAACATTGACCTTTGATTTCAGATGGAGAATGTGCCAAACCTAAGACTTCTAAGCAGAAGATAGCCAGATACTATACATTAGCTACTAGGCCCAAGGAATAATTTTCAAATATGGTTGCTATGTCCCTCAGAATCCTTCTCTCTCTGCAACCTGGCTGTAGAATGGAATAAATCTCTATAGTTCTTATTTTCTTTGATGTGCCCCAATAGGGCCCTTCTTATTTCAAGACTTTTACTACTAATCACTTGGGGAAAATAGGCAATAAACGTAACAACTTGGGACACATATAGAGATTCCAAAGTTCTCACTGTCATAGACCCTTTGGTCTATATTCCTAACTTTCTGAGATGGTCTATGTTCATTCCTTTGGCCTTCTATCCTCTGTTATTCATTATTTGTTTCAGAAAGGGTTTCACAATCTCTCATCTTTCCATAGATCATTTCTTAGCACAAAAGATAAAGATTCTTTCCTTTGTGTTAGCTCCCTTCCCATAGTGAAGATTCAGTATAAACAGAATAGTAAATTGCTCCTTTGCCTGAAGTGATAATTTAATTTTTTTGACTCCAGATCGGGTGACACTCAGATCACTAAACTTTGCAAGAAATAAATTTGTCAATTTTTCCCAACAAGAATAGAAGATTAGAGGATAGAAAAGGAAAGAGACTTGGAAATATTGGTAGATGAGGATTTTGGCTATAGAAAAAATAAAAGATAGGTAGGTGAGTATGTAACTACTATTTTAGAGAAAAACATACAGAAAACAATCTCTTTTTCAGTCCTTGATTTATCTTTTCATGGGCTCCTTTCTTCCAGCAGTCAGAATCATTGGTTGTGATTAAGATGTCAGGTTGTCAGCTCCAGTTGAGCTTCCTTTCTGAAAGATGTTTTATATTACCTTCCTTCTTCATTAGGCTAGACTTGAACACATTATATTTTTTCTCATCTAAATTTCCAAAGATATTAGTATTATTCCATAAATTGTGTTTTGCATTCCATATTTTTTTAATTGTACATCATAAATATTCTTAGGTATGCATGGAATGCTTGTTGTTCATTGGAAAGAAACATTTGAGCTCAAACTGAATTTTCCTTCTGCCAGATGGCATCCCTAGTGTTCAAACATTTGTGACCTTCTTTGCTTTCTTGTTTTATTTACAGACATTACCTTTTATTTTTCTTACATTTTTAATATAGCCCCTAAGTATTTAGCTACTGCATATGTTTTGGTCCCTTGCCTCTAATCTCTCCAACAAAAAATCCATCCTGCAACACTTCCATGTAAATCTTTCTATGCACAACTTCTATTTTTTTTCATGTCATTTACCTTCTCAAACAGCAACAGTGATTCTCATTACCTATGGAATAAATTCAAATGCCTTAGGCTGACACCCATGGATTTTTTTTCTATTTTGTTCCTGTCTGCTCACATTCCTCACTAATCTCTTTTTTCATTCATATGCACCAAACTAACCTATTTATTTTTCTCATATGTTCTGAAGAAGAGATATACAAGCTGGGTATGGATATTGATGAGTTAGCAAATGTCCTATTAGTGATCCAAGATGAACAATGAAATTCTTAGTGATTTCTATTATTAGAGATTCATTGATCCTACAATGAAAATAAGAGATGTTCTAATTCCAGTTAAGGTTTGAAGAAATTGATTATAAACTTTGTGGAGCTGTGAGTGCAGGGATCTTTAGGTTATGATGTAGGTTGTTAGGTGCAAGAATAACTCTATAACTTCTCTGAATCCCCATCAAACCATACCAATTCCTTGTGAGGCTGAATGTATTAAAGTTTCTGTCTGAAGGGCCATACACCAAAATGATAGTAATATCCTTTCATATAGTGAAAAGAGTTCTCTATCTGTACAAGCAATAGATTTATGGTGAACTCTGAGATTTCTCCTCAGAAAGAGGTGAAATCTATCACAATGGTGGTGGGAGAATAAGTGAGACTGTTAACATCACATTGAAAATTGATGCTTAGAGCCTAGGGACATGGTCTTAAAAGCATAATTCAAAGAGGATGTTAGAAACCACAGAATGTTGTCGGTTGCTCATAACAGAAATGATGGATCAGTAAAACAGTATCTACACTAATTTTACCCAGCTTGAACTTGTGTTACTGTTAGTACCATGAATGATGATGACTTTTACTCTACAGTACCAAAAGACATTTTTGCACATCAGATACCACCCTCTGGCCTTGGCTAAAGTAAATGGAATAACTGGCTTTCTTCCCTAAAGTTGCTTAATGTAAGAACTCTGCCTTTTGAAACATTTTATCTCCCACTTTATCGTACACACTGCCCATACTTGCCTTCATGGATACTCAATAAGTATTTTCTGAATATATGTTTTAGAGAAATATGCGATATAGTCTCCTCATTCCCAGAGGACAGATTCTAGAATCTCTCTGAAAGAGTTATTTATTAAATATTTATTGAATACCAACTGTGTACAGGCACTATTCTAGATGTTATAGATATAGCAGTGAACAGATTATGCTTTTATTTATGATACAAAATGCTTTTCCCACTAAAAGCTCTGTTTCAATATTTTTTCTTTTTCTGATTACATGAGAAAATATGCAAGTCATGCAGGTTCACTGTGTGTGTGAGTGTGTATGTGTGTTTGCAAAACATACAATTGGAAACTCTGGTGTCATGGAAAGCACCAAGTACAGCAAACCTGTGTTTGATTCCTGCTTGCTCCATTTATTAACTAAATGAACTGAAGAAAGTTATTCAAACTCCTGCTTTTTATTAGTCTGCTTGTTTGTGTGTGTGTGTATTTTAATGTGAATACTGTTGTAAAGCAGTGCTTCATTAAGGCTAAGAATGGGTACTATAATTAGACTGTCTAGTTTTGAATCTTGATTCTGTCACTTGTCACTTACTAGCTGCATAACCTTAGGCAAGTGTTTTATCCTCTTTTTGCTTTAGTTTTTCCATCTGTAAAATAAGGATACTAATAAGACATCTTTCATAGGATTGTTTTCAGGATAAAATGAGTTCTATATGAAAAGTACTTAGAACAGTACCTGGCATAGAGTTGGTGTGCTAACTCTCACTACTAATACCTCTCACAGTATTGTTGGAGAAATAATATAATGATGTATATTAAAATTCCTAGCACAGTATCATTTACAGGACTACCTACTAAATGTAAATTATTACTTAATTGACCAGTTGTTTTTCATTATTTTACGAGCCTTAGAAGCATTACTCTAATGAAGAATGGTAGGAAATAATGAAAAAGTTTTTGTTAAAAGAGAAATTTTGGAAGGAAGAGGGACAGCATAGTCATATTAAGAAAAGTAAAAGTTGCCTATGTAGAAGTTGCCTTATTTACTATTTGTCCACTGATATACTATGATCTCCAATAGATGGAAGTAATACATTTTCATCTATTATCAGTTAATACAGATCTCCAATACATGAAATATGTTTTGATTTATTACTATGTAATGCAATATATAATTCACATGTCCACTATAATCATATTTCTAAAATTCAAATCCAATCATGGTCTCTCTTTATCTAAAGTAGTAAGGTGGCAAATTTACTCTCAGGATCAAGTCGAAATTACTTCCCCAACTTGGCATATAGGTCTTTCACAATCTGACCCTTCTAACTTTTTCATTCTCACTTCCTGTTGATCTTGCACTACTCTACATTCCATTCTGACACACCAAACAACATTCACTTTTCAGTTGCATCAATGCCCAGGCTCCCTGTGGGTCTGTGTTTTGAATGCAATGCCTTCCCCATAATTTACTGATCCCATTTAAATACCGTCCTTGCTATGAAGCTTTCCTTGGCCTCGACCCTTAGTTAGCTGCTCCTGCTGTAATCCCACAGGTTTTATACATATGCATCCAAGAGCATCATTTACGTTGCTTTGAAAATTTATACATCTCTTCATCACAACATGGAGTGAGAGACATGAGGATAGGGACCATTCTAATTCATCCTTGAAGCTTGACATGTAGTAAGTACATAAGAGAATATATAATGAGTAAATAAATGGGCAATTTAGTGAAGAGGGCAAGGTAAGCTTTAATATCACTAGTTCAGAGGTAAAAGCACTGATAATTTTTTTTTAATTTTAACATTGTTTTAATCAAGTAATGTAGCTGTTTGAAGCACTGATAATTTGACGGTCAATCAGTAATATCTACTGAGAACTAAATGAATAGCCTTCCCCCAACTTATACTCAACTTTATCTTAGAGGGCTGGCCCTTTAGGATATGTTTTTATAGATTCCCTCTCACTAGCTATGGTCTCTGAGTGCAGCCTGGCTCATTTGATTTGAGTGCAATTTCTGCCTAATGCAATGGCTCTCAATCCTGGGTGCATGTTATAATCACATGGGAAGCACTAGGCTTGCTTTTAATCTGCTCTCAAACAGTTCATAGCAGGGTGCCTTGTAGCTCCATGATACCCATAAGTGTTTATGGGAAAAGGGGGAAAAAAAACCCCTCTGAAACTGCTTTTCTTTCTCTATTTTCTAGTTCTTTGGTTCTTTTTGGTTCATTATCACTGATATTTTGTTCTTACACTAAGTTCCCTCAAGTTTCATCATTAGCTTAAGTGATTTTAATCTCTTTTTCAGTTCCTTACTCATTCCCTAAGGACTAGTTTGCCCTTTCCACAACTTAGCTAAGAAATTTTAGAGTACATATTTGAAATTATACTTAATTGAAGTTGGACCCAGCTTAATTTCTTAGCTATATAACATGCTTTTCATTTGCAGCTACGCATCCCTGACAATCTATGCTCTTAAAGTGTCCATTTCTTTTCAAGTTGTTGTTTTTTTTAGTAAAAACTTCCAAATATCACTTAAATGAGTTCTGTCATTAGCCAGGATAATGAAGAAAAGGAGCTGCTGAGACACTGTTATTTCAAACCCAAAGAGAAGCTCTACAATTTTCCAGTGGTCACAGTGCAGTAGGCCCTGTTTCTATTACCTGGTTACTCTTTACGCTCCCAAATTCAGCTGCTGGTTCATTAATTATATATTCATTAAACATGATTATTTCACTCCTTTGCTTAAAACCCTCCAATGACTCTTCACAGATTTCAGAATAATATTCAGACTTTTCATCTGCCATAATGTGTATAAAGACCCTACATATCTTGATTTAGCCACATATACCTATACACATCCTTCCTTTCAGTCTTTCTAAACTACTTGCAAGGCCCCAAAAGCATACCTGTTTCATCATGCTTGTGCTTTACTCTTCCTAGACTGCCCTTTCCCTTAGATTACTTTACCCAGACTTCTGCTATTTGTTTTTCTAAACTAAGGTCCAAGCGTTACATAAGATGGGATGCCCTATCTGACACACTTGTATTAATTTTATGTATAAACTTGGCTAGACCATGGTATCCAGCCATTTGGTCAAATATTTGTATCTCTTTCTCTCATTCTTTTTCTTTGTGTGTGCATGTACACACACACACACACACACACACACACACACACACTCTCACTCACTCACTCATCCTGTCAGTTCTGTTTTTCTGGAAAACCCTGATTAATACACTACCCAGTCTCTACCCAATCGGATGCTATCTCTTCTCTTTCTCTGTCCCTCTTTTGTCATATGTGCTATGCTAATGTACACTCTTTCCTAATCTTGTTGTAATGTACTCATTTCTGCTCCCTGAGTATAAACTGTGAGACCTGTGAGTCCTTAGAGCAAAGGAGTGCTTAGGGTCATAACTGTGTAATTAATGCAGGCATATACTGAATGATTTTCATTTCAAGATGAAAGTCAAGCAGAACCCCTTCCAAATTGCCTTATATATTCAGATCTTGGTAGAAGCACCTGTATTCTCACAACTGCAGAAATATTCCCATCACCCTGTGTAAGCACACGGAGGGTGAGGGTATTCGCTATAATTACCAAGAGTGGCAGTTAAGACCACTTAATTCCAATCTTGATTGTGCAACTAACTCTCTGTGATATTTAGAATTTTTTCATCTGTAAAATGAGAGATTTGGAAGAAAAGAAAACGTAAACTATTGCTTTTCAGAAACGAGGCCAAGCACTTTATGACTATTTTCTCATTTTATCCTTAAATGTTATTATTCTGCTTTTCACTTCCTTATTTAATTTTTCTCATAACTATGTTAAGTAGATAACATGAATACACTGAGGCTTAGAGAGATTCCTCTGATTAAGTTTAAATAAAGACATTTATTACCATTTAATAATTAAGGTTTGTTTCAACAGGTAAATGTTTCAAAACTAGAGCTACATAGAAGAAACAAATAATACAAAAAGTGAAAAGATAGGAGACCACTCAATAAATTTTGAGTGACTAGAACTTTAACTGGATGGGTGGAGGCATATAAAGAGGTGGTTTTCAAAAACAATGTGATTACTTCATCTGCCCTGACCTTTCAGAAAGATGACATTTGAGAAAAATAACCCCAGATTCTTTTATATTTTCATTGTCTCACAACTCTTATAACTTCGCTTACTCACTACAGTCTTACGGTGTCTTAATTTATATTTCCAGAGTAAATCTTTCTCTGAAATCCAGATCCAAAAATCCAGCTGTCCACCTGACATCCCCATTGGAATGTTTCAAAAGCATCTCTTTCAAGCATAGCACATCAAAACTCATATTAACATTCTTTCCTTGTGCTACACTTCTCCAGTGATCTACATCTTTGGAAATAAAAATATCTTGTCCTGCAGCATAAGCCAGAAAACGTGGGGTCTTCTGTGACATCTCATCTTTCAGTTGTACTACCTGGATAGCCACACATCATCTTTATGCCCAGACTTAGTTTTCTCACTTACTTCTTCATTCCTTGCTTCTTGCACATCAACTAACTATCCATCACCCCTTCTCCATAATGCAATCTATGAAGTTGTTTTTTTTTTTTTTGTATTTGAATGGATGTTTAATAATATAGTTTTTAAAAAATGATGATCTATTCATGTTGTCACTCACTGCCCCAGATACAAACAGTGACTTCCATTGCTCTTAAGAAAAACTACAAATATTTCTCACATGGTCTCCACTACTCTTCACTATTTGCGCCCCATTTACCTCTCTAGCCTCATTTTGAACTATTCTCTCTTTCCTCTCCATAGACATATTGGCCATATTTTAGTTCCTTGAACTTGCTATGTACATCTCATCAAAAATCCTTTTCAAATTCTATTCTAATCTTCAGAAACATCTCTGCCATTTCACTAAATATGCATTCTTCAGCTCTTTATTTAATATACCATCAAAGATTTTCCCAGAGGCTGCAGACTAAATGAGGTCTCCCCATAAAATCTTGTTATCATGTGGCTTTCTTTCATAGTATTTGGCAGTCTGAAAATGTAAATTTATTTCTAAGATGTCTGGTTACTATCTATCTCTATCACTAGATTCTAAGTGCCACAGGACAAGGAATACCTTGTACAGAGACAGTTTATTAGAGATGCTCAGAGTATACATACTCCTCTATTTCTGTATTAGATGAATAAATAAATAAATAAGTGTTCTTTATGTTCTTTATGTTACATTTATTTATTGTGGTAGTGGTGGTGAATGTATAAAGCAAATCGGTTCCTAAATATCTAACTAAATTAGAGTTTGTTAGTGGTTGTTTTATTTTAGAATAGTTGTCTATTTACAAAAATGCTGCAAAGATAGACCAGAGTTCCCATACACCCCACATCTATCTTCCCCTATTTTTAACATCTTACGTTGGTGTGGAGCTCTTGGCACAATTAATGAAACAATACCAATACATTATCATTAACCAAAGTCCATAATTTTTTAGGATTATTTAGCAGTTACCAAATATCTTTTTTAGGATTATTTAGCAGTTACCAAATATCTTTTTTAGGATTATTTAGCAGTTACCAAATATCTTTTTTAGGATTATTTAGCAGCTACCAAATATCTTTTTTTTTTTATACCACATTACATCTCATCAAAAGTCTTTTTCAAATTCTATTCTAGTCTTCAGAAACATCTCTGCCATTTCACTAAATACGCATTCTTCAGCTCTTTATTTAATACACCATCAAAGACTTTCCCAGAGGCTGCAGTTGGCTATGACAACTTTCAGACTTTCCTTGTTTTTGAAGACCTTGACAGCTTTGAGAAGTACCACACAGATGTTTTGTAGAATGCCTCAATATTGAGATTTAGCCGTTGTTTTTCTCATGTTTAGGCTAGAGTTATGCATTTTGGGACGGAAGATAACAGAGATAAAAGCATCATTCTCTTTATATCATATCAAAGGTGCATACTGTCAACATGATATACCATTGTCGATGTTAACCTCAACTAAAGTAGTATTTATTGGGTTTCTCAAACTGTTAAATGACTTTGCCACTGTACTCTTTGAAAGAAAGTCACTATGCATAGCCCACATGAGGAGTAGGGTGTTAAATGCCACCTGCTTTATGTACATAATTGTTTGAAATTCTCCTGTATGGTATATTTATGTATTTCCACATTTATTTATTCATTAATTATATCATTATGGACTCATCCATATTTATTTTATACTTTAGGTTATGATCTAATACTACTTTATTTTGCGGCTCAAATTATTTTACTTTTAGCTATTGAGATCTATTTCAATTGGGTCATCTGGTTCCTTTTATTAGAGATTTTTTCTGCTCTATTTACTCTTCTTATTCCAATTACATGGATGCTACCCCTTTTAAATTATCCCAGTGTTTTTTATCCCAGTTTTCTTGAACTCTGTTCCATTCTTTTTTCTTTTTTTTTTTTCTTTTTACATTTCAGTTTCAGAAGTTTCTATCTTCAGGCTCACTTATTCTTTCCTCAGCTGAGTTAATTCTACTGATGAGCCCGTTAAAGGCATTTTTATTTTTATTATAGTGTTTTTGATTTCTAGCATTTCCTTTGATTCTTCTTAGTTTCCATGTCTCTGCCTGTATTGCTCAACTATTCTTGCATGTTGTTTACTTTTTATATCTTAACATATTCAGTTTTTAAATATTTTATCTGATAACTCCAAAATTCATGTCATATATAAGTAAAGTCTGATGATTGCTTTACTGGGTGATAGGAACTGAGATAGATAGGTCTTTAGTGTAAGAATTTGTTAAACTAGCAAAGATTGTATTTAATGATTTTTGTAGCCTATAGGTACCAGAGTCTTCAAATTTCCCTAGTATCTTTGTTTTTATCTCCACTCTTGGGTTTGGGTTTTCCTGAATACTATTCCTCAGAGACATCTGTCTTGCAGCTCTTTTAGCTGTAATCCACTGTTACTGCACTGGCACTGTGTTGGTATCATGGTAAAATATGAGGGACTGGAAAGAGGTCTAAAATATCCTGATTAAATTTCAGTCCTTTAGTTGGCCAGCGTCTTGGAGGCTGTACCCTTCATGGGTGTTTCTCCACTCCATTTTTTTCTCTCTCTGTCTCCTACACCCCTTTTTGGTTGCCGCATTCCCAATCTATTTCCTTGAAGCCCTGACCTGTGTAGCCTGTTTTATTTCCCCTTAGTTAAGACAGAAAGGCTGGAAGAGGCTAGGCTGAGAAGAATTCCCTTCCTTCACCTGGGATAAAACTTTGGGAGTTACTTCCCCTGGATAAAAGAACTTTGTTGTGGATAAGGCCCTGGTCACTCTCTCCCTACTCTGACAGAGCCAGGAGAGGATCATAGATCTTCATTGTGAAAATTTAGTAGAGTTGCTGGAGATAAAACCCCCAAATGTGTGGGAATTCCCCTAAGACTGTGGCTCCTAGGAGTTTCTCACTATCGCTAGTACCTATACTCAACCTCCAGCCATTTTTCAGTGTTTAAGTCTTCCTACCAGTTTATGGGTCCAGCTGTTTCTCTTCCTGGTAAGCAAATCTCAGCTGTGTTCTTTTGAATGCACTTATCTCTGCAGTATGGGTGAAGGTAGTTTTTTGCCCCATGCCCCCAGTTCTCTTATGGTTCCAAGAAAAAAATATTAATTTTCTATTAGTCTAGTTTTTTCTTGTAAGGATGAGAGTGACTAGGGTCTTTACACATCAGATCTAAAATCTGTGTTACTTTTATGTATAAAACACATCTCTTCTTGTTTCCATCTGTGATCATCTTGACCTTTTCCTAATTTATTTTTGTGCCTTTCATTGTTGCTCAGACTTCCAAAAAACTGTCTAAATACAGTTTAAATGAATCTTTGGTAAGAGGATAATTTTTTTTTCCACAAAATGTCAGTGTGATTATCTAAGTTAAACATTAGTATTCCAATGTGAGCCATTCTAGACATGGTTTGATGAAATTAACTGAAGATGAGAACCACCAATAAAGAATTTAATCAAGATTAATACCTTCATTTTAAAAGGTTGATAAGGTGGGTGAGCACATTAATGGTTTCATCCATTAAATCTTTTGGTACTAAGAATTGATGTCCTTGTCTTACCTAAGTAAAGAATTTTTATTTCTTGGCAGAAACAAGGTTATTTATAAATTGAAGTATAGTAGTAATTTTTCTCAGTTGACAAAGGTGCAATTTTTGCCTCAAGCCCTTGTCTGGTAGCTCATTGTATACTGGGCTGTTTCTAAATCAGTCAAAGTTTAATAGGTGGAGAGATTAATTATCAGAGAGACTCCCTCCCATTAAAAATAGATTTACCATTTGAAAACTGGTAAACATTGTTTAAACATATTTAAATATTATTTAAGTATTGTTTAGTACAAATAAATTACCTTGTAAAACACTGTCTATAATATGAATCTTTTTTTGTTAAAATATATGTAATCTTATACATACATATTTCAAAAACTAGGTATAACAAAAATATGGAGCAATTACATGTGATTTTTCCTGTTCTCTTTTTTGCTTGTTTTTATTTTCTGAATCATATATAATGAATAAGTAATACTATTGTGACTAGAACATTGTAAACATTAAAACAAAAAGACTAATTCATAAAATTTTAGGACTTAAATAGAATTTGGGGTTTATTTGTTAAGCCAGTTTCTAATTACTTTGGTTGAAGAAAACAGAAAAATCAATCTTCTTGAATCCTCTTTTTTTCCATTTCTGCTCATCAAAATAACCATTCTTAAACACCTAGCTCAAATACACGTCTTTGACATTTCTGTTATAGCATGTCCCATGTCTCTCACCAATTGTAAAGTTCTTCCAGTATAACATTGATAATGAGGAGGAGGAAGGGAATACGAATGATGATAGCTTTTGCTTACCATCTGTCAAGTACTTAGCTATGTAGCTTACTTATGTTATTTTAATTTATCCTCACAATACCTTCATGACATAAATATTATTCTCATTCTAAAGATTAAAAAAAGGAAAATCAAACAGCTTAAGAAATTTTAAATTCTCCTTGTCACAACCCACAGAGCTCAGATTTTTACATAGGTTTGTGTTTCTCCAAAACTTGACATATAGTAGGTACTTGGTAAAGATATTTACTAACTGAGAATGTAGAGAGTATTCATGGACCATATTTTCAGTGCTTATCAGTGGCCTGCTGATCCCTCAATTAATAAACAATCAAAAACCAACTTTGACCACAGCTAGTATTTGAAGTTCAGAGTCTCTAAGCAAATAAATTGTTTTCCATTGTGGAAAAATGATCACCATTGCTGCCACCTGGCTTCCTCTCTCTCTCCTATATTTTTTTAAATTTTGTTTGTTTGAAGCATTATTATTTTTTTTAAGATACTACCTTCTTGACCATGCCCTTACCTCTTACCTCCTAGCTTAAATTTTATAACTAAGTAACAATAACTTCCTTAGTTTATACTTTCATAAAAATTATCACATTGGATAATCCTTTCAGAAACAGATAGAACAAATATTATTACTCACATTTTAAGGATGACAAGGCTAAGTCTCCAAGAGGTTAAGTGATTTACTTAGAGTCATAGAGCTCTCAAGAGCTAGGCCTCAAGGAGAGTTCTCTGACTCCAGATCTAGTGTTCTTCCCTCCAGGTTATATGGCTGGATAACACAAAGCCATTCTCTTTGTCATGCTTTTTATGACCCACTATAAATTCTCCTATAGCTTGAGTTTCTACTCCATTCTTACTGGACCTTTTATACCCCTTAATTTTTTAGCTATTGTTCTAGAGTTTTTAATTGAATGGAACAGAAACTAACTTTGGTTGATTTAAACAAAAAAAGAATTTGCTAAGAGGATATTGCATAGGTCAGGAAATCATGGAGAAGCATGTTTAGGAACAGGTGGGAACAAGAGAGGAGGGCAGAAGCCAAATCATTGCCCAAATCATGCTGTAGAACACAGGATACCCCTGGACAGCAGACACTTTTCCTGGTACCTCTGGCCTTGCTGCCCCTAAAAATGGGATGTTTTTATCACAACCACCATCTCCTACTACTGGACCGGTTTTCTATTGTCCTTGCTTCTGTGTGTCAGTTTCTCTTGTTTCAAAGTCTTGAAAGGCTGTCTCTGATTGACTGAGTATTGATCATGTGATCACACTCTAGCTTCAGGGGAAGTTGGGAAACCAAATAAGTACTTTTAGCCTTACCATGGGAGGTAAGCTCTTCCTCCCCTCAAGATTCATTAAACACATACTTCATTAAACATAACAAGAAGTTGAAATAATTGAAAGACCCCAACCATGACCAAAAAATTGACCAAATTCCAATTTAAATTCCAATTTAGTTTTGTACATTCTTTCTTTGGCCTAACTTTCTTGGAGACAAGAAACATTTAATTTACAACCATGATTCAGTTGTTACTCAGCCAATAATTACCCTTGCTCTACAGCATTCTGAAGGATCTAAACTTGTCATGTTTCATTCATCTTCTAAGAAATTCCTTTTTCAACGTTACCCTCTAATATTTCTTTCAAATGAGTGAGTTTCATCAGAACCTAACAGCATGAATTTATAAAATACTCTCAAAGCATAAAAACTGTATTTGGCATCTTTCCATGTCTTGGGATTTTAAGATATGTCAGATTTGTATTGTTATTTTACTTTAAGAAATCCAAATATTTCTTTTATAAGCAATGTTTCTGAGTACGAATAATCCTTTCTTCTGTAGTATTTTTGAACAGTGGCTCCGAAAGCATCGACCTCTTCAAGAAGTTTATCCAGAAGCCAATGCACCCATTGGACATAACCGGGAATCCTACATGGTTCCTTTTATACCTCTCTATAGAAATGGTGATTTCTTTATTTCATCCAGAGACCTGGGCTATGAGTATAGCTACCTACAAGATTCAGGTAAAGTTCAATTTCTTTCAGATAAATTGCTGAATAAAGTGTTTGAGAGAATATGAAACCATATGTTTTCACAATGTCATCACCAAATCCTTTAAATTAGAAAAGTGCATTGCAATACTTATCAGTAATTTATTACATGAACCAAGTTGCAAGAATCTTTAAATTCATATTCATTCTGCTTAATATACATCTTGTACATGAAAACCATGGAAACAGCACTAGAATTAAAATCAGAAAAAAAAAAATGGGTTTGAGACATGACTCTATTTGCTGACAATTGTATGACCCTGGAAAATTTTTCTTCAATTCCCTGAATCTCAGTTTCTTAAATTCTGAAATTTGAGATCGGAATACCTTAAAGAGATATTGTGATAATTAAATGAATGTGATGTGTTAAAGGGCAATATGGCACAGATAACATCCAGCAGTTCAGAATCATCTTTGAGAACTTCCTTCCAGATTACCAAGAAAAACTGTGGACATTTTGATTTTAAGCCCAAATAGCAATAATAACTATAAGTATTATAATAATAATTGCTATGACTGTAATTAAGGTAGTGATATAAAAATCTAGAATTGTACCTAGATCTGAGTTTTAAATAATCTGAGTAGAACTGTCAGTACCTTCTGGATAAATGAATAGACAATAATGTCTCCCCTTAACTCGAGATTCTGTTACATGTAAATTCCATACATGCATCATTAATCAACTGTATATTAACTGCTATTATTTCTAGAAAAAGGTAAGGACACTGATAATAAGAGAATTTAAGTGACTTTCCCAACATCAAACACCAATATGTGGAAGAGTCAGATTTCAACACTAGGAGGGCCTCCTAACTGCACTACACTGTGCTTCTAACACTGAGGGTCAACACCTAAAACAGTAAAATGACATATAGCTTGGAATAAGAAGTATTCAACAAACATTGATGTTTCATTATACTCATTGATAATTCTTAAAAACATAAACAGATAAGTAAAACAAAATGAACAAATGAATGACATTTACCAACTTCCCACTTCACATGCTAGACTTTAGTGATACATAAATGACTGACATAATTCTAGACCTCAAAAAGGTCTAAATTCAGCGTGGAAGTCAGAAAATTGTGCAAGACAGTATGAAACATAAGGCTGTGGTAAGTGTAGTAAAAGAGTCATAAATTTCATAGAGGAGAAAGCAAAGACTTCTGAATAGTTCATTCTGAATATAAAGACAAGACTTTGAAGGATGAGCAGGTAGGTGACAGATAGAAAAGGGCAGGGAAGATCCTAAACTAAAAGAATAACAAGAAAAAATAGAGGTGAAAGTGACTGTGCATTTATTGAATGCTAAAGTCTTCTGTTTGAGTAGTATGAGCAATAGAGAAATTCATTGAAGAGATAAAGTTAATCCTTTCATAATAGCTGAGACATATTGAGTATTTTTTATGTGCCAGGAATTCTTCTAAGTATGTCGTGTTCATTATTTCCTTAAATCTTCATAACTACCATATGAAGTAGGTACTATTATTTCCTCTTCCTTTTCATAGATGAGAAAACAGAGGCTTAAAGAATATAAGTAACTTGTCCTAGGACATCTAGCTAGTATGTGGCATAGCAGAACTATGATGTAGGGCCAATAAGAGAAGCTGCATTTTATCGACCTTTTCCCACCCTTTGGAAGACCACTAATTGAACAGATTTCGGTTTGATTGATCTGCTTTGCTTTATATGAAGAGCCAATGGAGAAAATATTAAAATGGCTGAAAAAGATTAGTTCTTTGAAAACCTTAAGATCACTGAGAACAAGATTTTGCAAAGAGTAGAGGTATAGTAAGGGAAGGGGCTTCCTGTGAGTTAAAAGAGGGACAGTCTCAAGTAATACATTTTCCATTCCTTGTGTAAATAAGTATCTACAGTACATAAAGAAAGCAGCATATTGATTATGGTTTTTCAAAGATTCACTACTTAGGATATTATGATTTCCATTCTAGACCATGCCAGATTTTCCATTGGCTCAGGCTTTTGAATAATACTGTTCTCTTTCGCTAAATTCTGATCCTATTTTCTCACTTGTTAAACTCTCAGATATCGAATCATTTTATACATATACATAGTCATTTTTAATCACTTCTTTATTAGAGTTACATGAAAAGTTTTCTAAGGATAAATTTTTCCCCTCTCCACCTTGGCTGTGAGCCCTACAGATCAGAATTGCTATCTAACAAGCTTTTCCAATCTAAGTGCCAACTGGTATCTGGTATAGAATGAATCAGTTTGAGTGCAAGTGATATTTATTATAAAGGGTGGTATCTTTTAACCAGTAAAGGAAAGCTTGCTAGAAAAATGTCACCCCTCTTAACACCCACGTCATTTTTAGATATGTATTTTTATACCATATTTCAAATCTTCTATCACACTAGGTGTTTTCTAGGTGGTTTTATTGATTGATTGATTGATTTCAACATATGTATGTTTAATACCTACATTGAAGAGGCATTATCTTAGATATTATGGATACAGCATCAAGCAACAAATCCTCTGTCTTCACAGAGCTTACATCCTAATTGCAGAGAAAGACTTTAAACAGCTACTTAGCTAATGACTCATTTATTTAGATTTGTGCCTATCTCTAGGGGTCAATGAAGTGACATTTCAGAGGATATTGGTAGGTATGACAGGAAGAATTAATTGGTTGATAAAAGGCTCTTTTATTGTGGATTTTGGCCATATTGTTAGAATAATGGAAGACGTTAATGGATTTTAAACAGATCATGGTCAAATTTAAATTTTTGAAAGATTATTGTTTTATAGCATGTAGGAAGTTTTTGTAGCAATGGCAAAGCATATTTAGGGAGGCAGTGAAAACACTATTATAAGTGTCCAGGGGAAAATGAAGGCTTAACTGCAGCAGTGGTGGTAGGAAAGGAGGAGGAAAGCACAAAAGAATTTGATGTTATTCGGAAAATAAAATCTACAGAACTTGGAAAATAATTTTTATACTAGGTGAGAAAGAAAATAATTTTTATAGTAGGTGAAGAAGAAAGAAGAAAATAATTTTTATAGTAGGATGCTTTTAAGCTTTCTGGCCTGTGAAAATAATGAATAGTGGTACAATTCAGAGATAGTAACAATAGGAGCAGGGCCAGACATAGAGGGAATATCATGGTTTCCTTTGTTACATAATGAAATGTAAATGGGGTGATATGAGACATCAGGGTAAATATGTCTCTGGGGCAGTTGAATAGCCTTGAAACTCAGAAGAGACTTTTGCCTACAGACACTAATGTACGAGACATCAGCATATAAATTGTTATCTCTGCCAATTTTCACAAACTTATGTAGTAATGATTTCTATTCCGTTTTATAAGTAAATAAATTGAGAACAGAAAGATAAAGTGACTAATGAAAGCCACAAAGCTAGTAAGTGGCAAATATGGAATCCCAGACTAATTCTTTCTCCATTACTCCTTGGAAGAGAGGGTTCTCCTTAGTCCCCATGTGTCTTGTACACATATGTTCCACCTCATTGTTCCTTCCATAGTGTCAAATGGGTCCTTTTTACTGAAATGAAACAAAAACCATTACAAGAATAAAAGGAGAAGAGACTCAAAAAGTCACATTAGGGCTTAAAAATTTTTATTATTTGAGTTAATTTTTTTAAAAATTAAATAAAGGAAATCATATTTATTATGTAACCTCTATGCACTGTGCATTTTGTTAGACATTTTAAATGTACTACATATTGAAGTGACTAATAGTGATATAAGCTGGGCATTTATAGTCTCATTTTCAAAATAATTTTAAAATATATTAAAAGCAATAACTTTTATGTTTGATGAAAAAAAGTTATTATATTTTTAAATTTCTTTTTAATTTTAGCTTTATTGGCTTTCATTGTTTAGATTTAAATTAAGCTCAACTTTTATCTTCTTTGAGTGAATACTGGGCTTTAACATAAAATTAGTTTTTAACAAATTCTCCCAATTGAAAAAGTAATATTTATGTTTTAATCGTTCTGAGCATTATTGAGTTTATGGTGAAAATGAAACTCTCATTTTATGTTTTACTTTGTGTTGCTACCCATTCCTTCCAAGGTATTTTGTTAAATACATATTCCTTTTCTCCTCGGTCTGCAGATTTCTTTTTTTTATTGTATATAAAGTTTACATATAATTGTAACTCCAGAATATCCTAAGGTACTTAACTCTATCTTTTATTGTAGTAGGTATATAATTAACTTAAAATAATTGAGCAAAGAAATGAGATTAGATAAAAGGGGATTTATTGGTTTACAAAATTCAAGAAACAGGATGAGCATTCAAACTGTGGGAAAGGCAGAAATGCAGCTGAGACTGAGACAATGAGAACTAGGCAACTAAATCGCCCTAAAGACAGACTGCCTCTCTCCTCCTCCCCCTCCTCCACTTCCTCTCTCTCCCCTTCCTTTTCTCTCTTTTCTGACTCTTGTCTCTACTTGGAGTGTGTTGACTTCATCTTATCTTTCACAGAAGTAAGGTATCATCAGCTCCTGAGCTATCTGACTCTCAGTTCCAGCACAGTGTATAAATCAACTATAGCCAAGGAAAGTAATCATAAAGGTTCTAGTTTCTGCATCAACAAGTGTGGGAAGATAGAGATGGAGGGCAGATCTAGGTTCAAATATCCAAGGCTTAAGTAAGTTAATTCGTTACTCAAATAACAGTCTTGGTATGTTGTCAGATAAAAAATTCAAAATTTCAGGGACCAGAGCAGCTCCTTCCTTATAGTTCAATAAGACCTAGGGTTTAACCTGAACCACATGGTCCGTGATGATTCCCCAAGACACTAACCACATTCTGCCTAAGGAAAAAGGAAAAAGCACACCCTTTAAGAGAATTGCCCAAAAGTTGCATATATTACTTTTGCTTAAGACTTAAGTCACATAGCCATAAATTATGGCAATGTTAAGCCATATATGCACCCTCTTCTTCCCATTGTCTTACAAAATGGATATAGAGTATCATAGAGTAGCTTATAAGTAATGGGTACTTTAAAATCAAGCAGAAGAATACAATAAATTATTAACTTCAAGGAAAAAAATGAAAAAAAAAAATGAAATGATAGCATAATATTTGGTTCAACTGTGAATAATATCTAAATAATAAAAATAATGAAAATCCTAGATGTGGAATTGACCCCAAATCATACTGTTATACTGAAAAGACTGAAAGAAGAAAAGGGAAGTTGTAAAAGAGCTAAAATCATTATTTATATTTGAGGAACTTCAGAGATAAACTTGATAAATTAAGAAATAGTAACATTTGCCTATTATTTATAAATATGGAGGCAAATACCAGCATGAATAGCTAAAAGAGTTACAGTAGCTGACCTGAGGACAGGCACTGTACAATTTATAGATCAGACATTATCTACAAACTTTAAAACATATCAAAAATGTGGTATTGTTTTTCTATTTTCCTGATGAAGAAATTGAAGCTTAGAAAGGTTAGGTGTAACTTTCCCAAGCTCTTACAGCTAGTAAGTAGCAGAGCAGGCATTCAAAACCTAAGCATGATGATGGTGATGGTGGTGGTGGCAGTAAAAACATTGGGATGTCTTTCTATTTTAGAACCGGACTTTTTTCAAGATTACATTAAGCCCTACTTAGAACAAGCAAGTCGGATCTGGCCATGGCTCATTGGGGCAGCTGTTGTGGGGTCTGTCCTCACTGCTGTGCTGGGACGGATTACTATCCTGTTATGTCGTCATCGCAAGAGAAAGCAGCTCCCTGAAGAAAACCAGCCACTCCTCATGGAAAAGGAGGATTACCACAGCTTGTTGGATCAGAGCCATTTATAAAAGGCTTAGGCAACTGAGTAGAGCCAAAAAGCCTGACTTCACTCTAACTCAAACGATGTTCAAGTCTCCAAAAGATGTCCCAACAGAAATCCTTGGTATTTGTCTATTAAGGCCATTATTAGAACTGTAATCTAATGCAAAGTATACCCTACTTCTAACTCAGGTAAAACACACCTGTGCTTGCCTTGCTATTTTTTAATCATCTCTTTTGCAGTTTTCCTCAAGCCAATATTTCCAAGTAAATGATGCCATTTGGTAGTGAGTACTTGCTACTTGTATCTGAATAAAAATGATAAAATGTGGAAATATTTGACTTTTTCTTTTTGATTATTTAACTTTTCTTTTTATTATTTCCTTTCTTTGATTTTAGCAAAACAGTAAAAACAAATTTAAACTAATTGACTCCTTTGAGCTTGATAAATACATTTTTATTTTTCTCAGAAAGCATAATAAATTTTACACCTCTGCTCCAAAATGTGTTATGGACATCAAGCATAAAACAACCTTTGGCTCTTTCATGCCACAGTCTTGAGTACACTTCTGAAGGTCACTGAAAACAAGGGCCTGCCCCTACAGAAAATCTGGCTAAATGCCTGTCTCAATACCTGCTCATTAAACATGTTGACAATCACAATAATAATCCTATTAAGAGCTTTTATTTTATCTTCTAAGAAGAATTTCATTTTATTAGAGAATGTTTAAAATGCTACAAAACATTTAAAGGTTGAGAACAATTATGTGAATATCAGCCTGTCTGCAGTTCTACTAAAATAACATTTCTATTTTTCTTGGCTATTAAGACCTTAAATTAGTATGTCAAGATAATTCTGCTACTTGAATTTCTGGGTCTTGTTGAATTTCTAAAAATAGCGCAATTGATATTACATTTGTATTGTAGCTATATATAGCATAAAAGACTAAGACCGGTGGGTAGAAGTTATTGGGGTCCAATAAAAGGAAAAACTATCCAATACTCTGAGCTTTCCAAAACCAAAATTGGCATCCTTAGAAAATAAATGGTTGCCACTGTAATTCTTCACATATAGGTTGGATGGCTAATTTACCTTGAAGTCTATAAAGAGAATTTAAATATTGGGTCTATAGTAATACTTATTTAAATCGGCTCAGGACTGTTAACAACTCCCTATTCCGGCACAAGGCCAAGCATGCTGTATAAAAAGGCCCTGTGATTCTGCTACAGTATTCAGGGCATTTCACTTCCACCTTCTCATCCAAACTCATTTGCTCTGTCTCGGCATCCTCAGCCTTTTCAGTTCCTTTATGCCCATTTTATATTTTTGCTCAGCATTTTCAAATACGTACTTCAGTTTGACTGCTTGACGTACTTCCAGCATCATCTCTGAACATGTCCTCTCACTCTCAATGCCATGCTTTAAAGACAGACTTACACGATTCCTGCTCCTGGAATCTGCCTGGGTCTGGCGCCTGGACCTCTACATCTCTGAGAGAGAATTAAAGAGAAGACTCACTGACCTATATGGTACCTTTCAACTAAAATAGTCTACATTTCCTGTAAAGTCTGAAGTGTAGTGTTCAGATTATTTTTTAAAAGCATTTAAAAGGGAATTGACTTAAAAAAATAAAAATTGAGCTGTGGAAAATGCCTTTATCTAGAAAAGACTCACCTAAAGTCAAGATCACATAATTTTAGATGGTCACATTTCACTTAGTCCCAGTTTGGATTTCAAAAAAAGCACAAAATCATCCTATTATACACATCGGTCCTATGATTTTGGTTAATTATCATCTAGAATAAATAGAAATTTATAATTATTGCTGGAATAATGTCAGATGCCCAGAAATTACAATTAATAAACTGAGTTATAAAGCAATATTCCTCTTCTAACTCTCGATAGTTGTCAGACTTATTTGTTAGCTTGTCTAATTTCTGATCCCTAGTAGAGAAAAGTCAGGCAAGGGATAGGGAGCAGCACACTTATTGACACAGAGAAGGTCTGTGGAACTAGAGGGCAAATACTGGGAATTATAAGCCTCAACTTGGTGCATAACCAGAAAAAAGTTTTAAATAAACTAGCAATGGCATCTGAGGAGTGGATTCAATTTAGTTGGGAATTGGAAATAATAAAACTGAGAACAAGGAGTAGAAAAAGGAATCTGGATAACGGTATGTAGAAGATTCTGGAGAAGCAGTAACAATGACTGTGGTTGCTTTTACTCTGATGTCAGAAAGCAAAACAATTACTTAGCTAGGTTTGATTTGAAGGCAAAATTTTAATCCAGAAGATATTTTAATCATTTTTTACAAAGCATCTTGAATAAAAGTCCCAAAGAATTTTCATTGTCACTGACAGAGATCTATATGGACTTTTTTCAAGATTACATTAAGCCCTACTTAGAACAAGCAAGTCGGATCTGGCCATGGCTCATTGGGGCAGCTGTTGTGGGGTCTGTCCTCACTGCTGTGCTGGGACGGATTACTATCCTGTTATGTCGTCATCGCAAGAGAAAGCAGCTCCCTGAAGAAAACCAGCCACTCCTCATGGAAAAGGAGGATTACCACAGCTTGTTGGATCAGAGCCATTTATAAAAGGCTTAGGCAACTGAGTAGAGCCAAAAAGCCTGACTTCGCTCTAACTCAAACGATGTTCAAGTCTCCAAAAGATGTCCCAACAGAAATCCTTGGTATTTGTCTATTAAGGCCATTATTAGAACTGTAATCTAATGCAAAGTATACCCTACTTCTAACTCAGGTAAAACACACCTGTGCTTGCCTTGCTATTTTTTAATCATCTCTTTTGCAGTTTTCCTCAAGCCAATATTTCCAAGTAAATGATGCCATTTGGTAGTGAGTACTTGCTACTTGTATCTGAATAAAAATGATAAAATGTGGAAATATTTGACTTTTTCTTTTTGATTATTTAACTTTTCTTTTTATTATTTCCTTTCTTTGATTTTAGCAAAACAGTAAAAACAAATTTAAACTAATTGACTCCTTTGAGCTTGATAAATACATTTTTATTTTTCTCAGAAAGCATAATAAATTTTACACCTCTGCTCCAAAATGTGTTATGGACATCAAGCATAAAACAACCTTTGGCTCTTTCATGCCACAGTCTTGAGTACACTTCTGAAGGTCACTGAAAACAAGGGCCTGCCCCTACAGAAAATCTGGCTAAATGCCTGTCTCAATACCTGCTCATTAAACATGTTGACAATCACAATAATAATCCTATTAAGAGCTTTTATTTTATCTTCTAAGAAGAATTTCATTTTATTAGAGAATGTTTAAAATGCTACAAAACATTTAAAGGTTGAGAACAATTATGTGAATATCAGCCTGTCTGCAGTTCTACTAAAATAACATTTCTATTTTTCTTGGCTATTAAGACCTTAAATTAGTATGTCAAGATAATTCTGCTACTTGAATTTCTGGGTCTTGTTGAATTTCTAAAAATAGCGCAATTGATATTACATTTGTATTGTAGCTATATATAGCATAAAAGACTAAGACCGGTGGGTAGAAGTTATTGGGGTCCAATAAAAGGAAAAACTATCCAATACTCTGAGCTTTCCAAAACCAAAATTGGCATCCTTAGAAAATAAATGGTTGCCACTGTAATTCTTCACATATAGGTTGGATGGCTAATTTACCTTGAAGTCTATAAAGAGAATTTAAATATTGGGTCTATAGTAATACTTATTTAAATCGGCTCAGGACTGTTAACAACTCCCTATTCCGGCACAAGGCCAAGCATGCTGTATAAAAAGGCCCTGTGATTCTGCTACAGTATTCAGGGCATTTCACTTCCACCTTCTCATCCAAACTCATTTGCTCTGTCTCGGCATCCTCAGCCTTTTCAGTTCCTTTATGCCCATTTTATATTTTTGCTCAGCATTTTCAAATACGTACTTCAGTTTGACTGCTTGACGTACTTCCAGCATCATCTCTGAACATGTCCTCTCACTCTCAATGCCATGCTTTAAAGACAGACTTACACGATTCCTGCTCCTGGAATCTGCCTGGGTCTGGCGCCTGGACCTCTACATCTCTGAGAGAGAATTAAAGAGAAGACTCACTGACCTATATGGTACCTTTCAACTAAAATAGTCTACATTTCCTGTAAAGTCTGAAGTGTAGTGTTCAGATTATTTTTTAAAAGCATTTAAAAGGGAATTGACTTAAAAAAATAAAAATTGAGCTGTGGAAAATGCCTTTATCTAGAAAAGACTCACCTAAAGTCAAGATCACATAATTTTAGATGGTCACATTTCACTTAGTCCCAGTTTGGATTTCAAAAAAAGCACAAAATCATCCTATTATACACATCGGTCCTATGATTTTGGTTAATTATCATCTAGAATAAATAGAAATTTATAATTATTGCTGGAATAATGTCAGATGCCCAGAAATTACAATTAATAAACTGAGTTATAAAGCAATATTCCTCTTCTAACTCTCGATAGTTGTCAGACTTATTTGTTAGCTTGTCTAATTTCTGATCCCTAGTAGAGAAAAGTCAGGCAAGGGATAGGGAGCAGCACACTTATTGACACAGAGAAGGTCTGTGGAACTAGAGGGCAAATACTGGGAATTATAAGCCTCAACTTGGTGCATAACCAGAAAAAAGTTTTAAATAAACTAGCAATGGCATCTGAGGAGTGGATTCAATTTAGTTGGGAATTGGAAATAATAAAACTGGGAACAAGGAGTAGAAAAAGGAATCTGGATAACGGTATGTAGAAGATTCTGGAGAAGCAGTAACAATGACTGTGGTTGCTTTTACTCTGATGTCAGAACGCAAAACAATTACTTAGCTAGGTTTGATTTGAAGGCAAAATTTTAATCCAGAAGATATTTTAATCATTTTTTACAAAGCATCTTGAATAAAAGTCCCAAAGAATTTTCATTGTCACTGACAGAGATCTATATAAAGTCTTTTTTTTTCTTTATCACAAGGCAATTCCCTCCTATATCAATGCACTTCAATTGAGAATATTGTTTTGTCTCTCTAGAGGCTCAAGGTAACTACTTCTGTAGCAGTAACACCTGTGATAAAATCACCACCACAGAGATTCCATGGTTTTCTCAATAAGGTACCAAAATTACATGACTGATATTTCAAGACACCTAGCAGTTTTATTAAATTCTAATCAGCATTTAATTCTGTAGCATTGTTTTATAGTATAGGTTTTATAAATTGATCCTTCTTTGGTTCTGTTCTTTTTCTAATGTTATAAGTAACATTTTGTTATAGAGGACAAAATAGGTAGCTGCCACTTTTTGTTCCTCTGTGTTTTAGTTATTAAAAAAAAAAAAAAAGAGCATATTTAGTACCCAACCTTTCCAACAAGTCAAATATGTAATTCTCTATCTGTAGAAATAAATATGTGATGGGTACAAGTCATTTCAGCCAGTGTTTCTAGCAGGCTGACAACTGGTATTGATTATGAATGTTTTAAAATAGCCCTTTCCTTATTTATATGGGCTTTGATTTATAGAAACAGTTTTGTCACCATAAAAAGGGCTTCAATGGGGCCACCTATTGTAAGCCTGTGCTATTTTGGAGAGCATGTCAGTAGAACAAAGTTCCACTCCCCTTCTGATTAGACTCCTCGGAAAGCTACTGAAATGCAAGTAAAAAAAAGTTGTTTTTTTTTTAATTTGTGTTGCTTAGTTTCAAAAGCATTTGCTAGTTCATACAATACAATGAAGATAAAATTGTTAATGGCAACCAATGGAGGTTTTAAGGGCTTTCAAATTATTCAGCTGTTTATATTAGAATAGTTTAGGTATCTTCTTTTAAATAAAGTCTTATTTTAATTCTATATAGCCCATGTTAATCTGTTTCATGAGTTCTTTTCTTAATTGTAATGTAAGAAATTGTTCTTATAACTTCATATTAATCTGATTCATTTATGTTTCACAATCATAATCATGCAGATTTCTAATTCCTCACTCAAAAATTACAAAGACGTTACAATTCAATGAGTCGTTATGATTTTTCCGATAACTGTTAAGTATTTGTTTTATCTTCATGTTATCAAAATGAGAATAAGCATTTGAGTATTCAAATCATACCTTGCCCAGGTTTACATGTCTGTTCAGTAGTTTAGGTAATTTAGCTGGAATTTGAATCCAGTTCTTACTAGATGATTCAAAATTATAAATTTCATTATTGCTTATTATTCAAATATGTTGATGTATGACTTACCAGTTCCTCACTACTAGACATTCAGGTTTTGTCTAGCTTATAAATTATGTTTAGTGTTATAAAGAATATCTTGGTGCACATGTCATCGGATTCTCAAATTATTTTCCAGTAGTATCACTCTGGGTCAGAGAAAATGAATAATTTTATGGCTTTTCTAATGAATTGCCTGAGTGCTTTTGAAAAGGGTTGCATGGATTTAAAAATGCAAAGAGGAGTCTAAAAAATAAGAAATCAAAAGGACTGAGGAAGAAAATGAAAAGATGAAGAAGTTATAAGAAGAAAAATGAGTTGCAATTCTCTTTGAGAAGATCTGAAAACCCTAACTGGAACTTGAAGTATTGCTTCTTTTCATAAAGATGATAGATAGATAGATAGATAGATAGATAGATAGATAGATAGATAGATAGATAGATAGATAGATGGATGGATGGATGGATGGATGGATGGATGGAGATGGATGGATGGATGGATGGATGGATGGATGGATGGATGGATGGATGATGATAGATAGATAGATAGATAGATAGATAGATAGATAGATAGAGATATAATCTCTCATTTTCAAATTATAACATCTATTTAATGGGTACTTTCTCTCACTAAAATAGAAGTCATCTTAGAGAGCCAGGGAATAACATACTTGTAAATTGGTCCTAAAATATTTTCAGAAATGTGTATGTTTTCGCTAGGTAGAAAGGTTATGTGCCTCGAGAATCATGTAGGAATCAAACAGCAAAACCAGAAATTCACCCTTGGAAGAATAAGTACAGGACATCAAAATAGTCTAAATCAAAGGAGAAACAGGTTCAGCTATTAGAATAGACAAAAGATCATGTAACGGGGTTTGGGAAGGCCAGGAACATTCTGAAAACCAAGCCCCAAGACAGATTTGAATACTGTTTTATCACTTTTTGAACAAATACTTATCAGATTATGTCATTTTTAAACACTTGCCAGAGGAATTGTAAAGAATTGATATGTTTGCATGAGTGTGTGTGTGAGGGCAGAAAAAGAAACAATACAGAAAGACTAATTTTTTTTCACCTTTCTCCAATATCAAAAAGAATTTTGTTGCTGAATGTATTACTTTTTTATTGTCACTACAGTAAATTACCACGGACATAGTGGCATAAATAATACGAATGTATCTTGTAATTCAATAAACCAAAAGTCCAATAATGGTCTCATTGGGCTAAAATCACAGTGGCATTAAGGCTGTGTTATTTGCGAAGACTCTAGAAAACAGTTAATTTACTTACCTTTTCTAACTTATAGAGGTCATCTATAGCGGGTCCTCGAATAACATCAGTTCCTTCAATGGCGTTCTGTTATACTGATGAGGGAAAAACTCAACTCCCAGGCAGGCCACTGTTCATCTGGAGTTTGCGCATTTTTCCCACACCTACGTGGGTTTTCTTGGCATCCTCTGGTTTCCTCCCACATCTCAAAGATGTGCATGTGAGGTGAACTGGCCAGTCTAAATTGTCCCAGTCTGAGTTCATGAGGGTGCAAGTGAGTAAGCCCTGCAATGGAAGGGCGTCCTGCCCAGGGCGAGTTCCGCCTTGCGCCCTGAGCTCCGGGGATAGGTTCTGGCCACCCACGTGACCCGGAACTGGGATAAGTGGATTGGAAAGTAATTACTTTACTTGTTTTAATAAATCTTTATTAAATGTAAGTATAGCTCACATTTATTTCAATATCTAATATTAGAAGTGTTTGGGGGTCTTTATTTAAAAATTTGGGATGTTTTTGTGACCAAAAATATGCTGAACAAGCTTAACTCATGTTTATATCAATTAGCCTTGGCTAATGTTTATATCAATTAGCCTAGGCTAACCTAAAATGGTATTGGTAGCTGATGTTTCTCTTAAAGTCACAATTACCAAGAATCTATCAAAAATGTTAAGTGAGGATTTAGTGTATATTTGCTGTCCTGTGGCCTCCCTCCATCTCCAAAGCCAGATGCGTTGTATTACTCTAATCATTCTTTTGTGGTAACATCTCTCCCTGATGGATTACTGCCAGGAAAATTATCCGCTTTTAAACATCTGTGAGATTAGTTTGGGCCTACCTGGTACTCCTCGTGACTCCATCTCAAAGACCTTACCTCTAATCATGTCTGAAACGCCCCTTTGCCATGTAAGAAAATATATTCAGAGGTCCTGGGGATTAGGACAGAAACTTTTTTTTTTTTTGAGCAGGGAGCTTATTCTGCCTACAATATAGACTTAAAAACTAACAAGGAAATTTAGCCAGGTGATAAATTACTCTTCATATGAGGTTAATATGGCACAAGCTGATATCAGGTACATTAAAGATATGCAAAAACCTTTAACATATGTGGAATCTGAGGTCAGACTTTATGAATTTGATTCCTGGTTCAATTTCTCATTAGCTGTATGACCTTGTATGAATTATTTTACCTCTCTTTTCCTCCTTTTGGTGTAGCTTATTGTCACATGTATCCGATTATGTGGTGTGTGTGTGTGTGTGTGTGTGTATCTGGTGGTAGCATCAAGAAAAGTTCAAAGAAGAAATGGCATTCAAGCCAGTCTTTCTGGTTATTCACATGACTAGTGTGTCTTCAATTGAAGTATGAAGGCGAGACAGAAATGAGAGTGAGAATTTTGAGTTTGTTTCCTTTGATAAAAACAGAGCTTTTCCAGCAAAGCAAAAGAAAACTCTGCTTTCCTGCTCCTCCAATGGCTTTAGATTACTGGGGTGAGAAGTTTCTGTGAAATTTTTCATTGAAATGCATCCTTAATTGATGCCTAAAAGAATTTTGAGTATGGCCATTGACATTAAGTGAAAAAGAAGGCCAAGAGTTGTACATATTGAGATTTTTTATAAAAAATATTTTCAAATATATATGGAAAAATTATTTCCATTTGTAATGTGAGTAGTTTTGAATTTAATCCTACTCTACCTTTTGGCCAGTGCATTAACAAACTGATGATGTATTTATAGCACGGATGCGGGCCATGGGAGGAGAAAAGGACAGATGCAAGACATTTCAAAAAGGAAAAATTCAGCGTATGTGGTGGCATAAGTGACAAAAAAGAAGAATCAAAATTAATATTTAAGCTTTGAAGTCTGATATTACCTTTTCCTTAACTAGTCAAACAATGTGTAAGTGCTAAAAAAATTATCTGTTATCTATGTAAATTAACAGATTCCTTCTAGTCTTTCTTTATAATATTTTTTTCTTTCTTGAGAACAACTATTTTAAGGTTCTCTTCATGTTTGTGCCTATAACAATACTTAATATTTTCTATTGGTTATACTCCTCAGTTATAACAACATAATTAGAATTAGATTTAATTTAGCAATTACTGAAACCTATTGAGAATCGGATATTTTGCTAGGAACTGGAATATAAAGATGATTAAGACCCTAACAGTACACCTCATTGAAGAAATTAATAATTAGTGGAAGTGACAGGCAACCAGACAAATAACTCTGAAATTGTACTAGAAATATAATCACCTCAGAGCAATATTTTAAAACACACTTTCATAAACAAGATCATAATATAGGAAAAGTAACGAATTATCTATAGTCTGCTACCTGATTTATTCAGGTTGGCCTAATTTCTTTCATAATAATTATAATAATTACCTTTTTATCTATTATATGTTAGACATAATTCAAAGCACTATTATTATATAATTGCTAGTTCTCATATGAATGATAAAAATGGATATATTATCTTAATTTTAATAAGGAAGAAATTTGAAGAACAGAAGCCTGCCCGAAAAGATACAAAAGTAGTAAAGTATAGGACCAGGACTTTTAATTCATACTTGCCTGCTATACCATACTGCTTCCAGACTTTTATATTCATCTTTAGTTATTAAAATGATCATTGTTCTTAACAGCATTGAGTACTTACTTTGTGTTCCTAAATACTTCATATTTATTAACTCATGTTACCCTCATTCTTTAAATAAAAAAAAAACTAAAGCTGAGAAAAAATAATTTTAATTGCCCAAGATAGAGCTCACATTAGTGGCAGTGGGATTTTAACTTAAGTATTATGCCTCTAAAATTTAGGGAGTTTGTCTCAAAAAGAATTGTAACCGCTACATTATATGGTCAATTCTGAAATTCTGTAGGTCCAGAAAGACATTAATCTATGAAGTCAGTTAAAACAAATCATCAGCCTTCATTCTGACAGAAATCTAAAGACTCCTTGATAAAGTATAATCTTAAAATGATACCTAATGAACAATCAAATCAGCATCACTACATCATGTATTGACTCTTTCATGTATAGTGATTCTTATGTATTGAAATAAGACAAATATTGGTGGGAAAACTGGTCAATGGTAGTTTTCAAAAGTGTAATAAAAAACTGCTGATGGAATAAAGATTGCTTTCCTGGGAATATAAGCTCCTGTTCTGTAGGATACAGTTGGAATTATGAGATTTGATGAAAAGAGATGGGCTGAAGAATAATGCAGGAAAGATAACAAAGAGAAAAAGGAATATCTTAGAACAGCTAATGCTACCAACACAGATCACATTTACCACAATCCACTTAAGGAAAAGATGGGAACAGACAGATCGAAAAAGAGGATGAATAGGAAAAAGAGGATGAGTAGAAAAAAGAGAGAAACAAATGAGGACTATTAGGGGTTTGGGTGGTTTTTAAATAATATTTAACAATAGGTATCAAAAAATGTTTGAATCCTGCCCTGCCAGTTAGGTTTGTTTTGTGTCAAGTACCTTTTTGTGTGTGCCAGGTATTATATGAGAGGTATATAAAATAAATAATATGCAAAGAGAAGAGAAAGCTCCCAGATGCCAGCTAATGGCCAAACTTGCAAGCAACCCTTTCTAAGGAGGATAGCAGTCTCAGACTTGGTATGGTTAACTCTTTTTCTCAACAGAAGTATATACACAATCTCTTAAGTAAAATAACCATACCTACTAATAAATATGGGCCAATAAAAGTATTATACTCTATCCAATCAAATCAAAAGTATTCTCTATTCTTGAGGTGGAAGAAGGAAAAGTATGAGAAGAGAAGCAGACCAAGATGGAGAAGAATCTCTCTCCCCTACATAAAAGCTACCCCAAGTTAGTTTGAAACCAGTAATAAGTGAGGAATAATGACTAAAACCATGAGAAGGCATGGAATCTTCCTTTCCAGTCACCATACCCGGGAAAAATAGATACAGTTAAGCCTTGTTATTCATGTATTCTTTATTTGCAAATCACCTACTCACTAAATTTTTTAACTACAAAATCAATACATGCAGCACTTTCACGGTCATTTGCAGACATGCACAGAGCAACAAGAAATTTGAGTCGCTTGAGGCCCATGTTCCTAGCTAATGTCAAACAAGGCATCAGCTTCCACACTATAATTAAGTATCCTTACTGTGGTCTATTTAGTACCACATTTTTAACATGTTTGTGCTTTTTGTCAGTGATTTAATTTGTTTAAAATCACCCCCAAGTACAAGAAGGCTGTGATGTGCCCTATGGAGAACAAACATGTGTTAGACAAGCTTCATTCACGCATGAGTTATAGTGCTGTTGGCTGTAAGTTCGATGTTAATGATTCAATGATATATATTAAATAAGGTGTCTTAAAACAGAAACATACCTAAACAAGGTTATGTATTGATTGGTTGATGAAAGTATTGTGATCACAGGCTCACAAGAACCTAATTGGGAGCAATGGCTCAGTATTCACTAATTCAGTGTGCGTGTGTGTGTGTGTGTGTGTGTGTGTGTGTGTGTGTGTGTGTGTGTGTATGACACCTTTATACAACAAAACTACCAGAAAAGAAAAAAAGAGAGAGAGACTCAATTGTACCTGGAGCATCACTTCTTATGTAAATAAACTCTACCTATAGTCGACCATAAAGATACCTGGTTTTGTACTACAATATGTGTGATGGGAAGCTACAGTGACCATGGGCATAGAGAGGGGCTGTGGCTGGGCAGCACCAGTACCTGGATGACTCACCTAAGTCCTGAGACAAAGGGAATTAAATTAATTCAGGGGCTGAATGGGAAACAGAAGCAGAGCCTGAGTTAATCCAAAGACCCAAATAAATAGGCTATGCTAAGTATAGCATAGGACCTGGAGTTTTCAGATCTATAGCTAGGTTAGGAAACAACAGAAGGAAAAGAAAGAAAAAAAAAAAAAACTATGCCTGAGAGTTCTGATAAAGGTTTTATGTTAAAGCTGTTTACTAGTCATAGTACAACTTCAGAGTATGGCTGTGGCTGCCAGGGCTCTGCTGCCTGCTGATCCAATTTGGAGCACCCTTCCTGTTTCTGACAGATAAGAGTTAAAGGGTAGGGGCAACAGCTCCAAAAGACAAACCTGAAGGAAGCCTACACTGTTTAAAACATTACTAGACATATTGTTTCTATCTGCTGTGGAAGACCAAAATGTTCTCCTCCACCCCAAGTAACCCATTAGAGATCTAATATAATTAACCACTTCTCACCACCACCACAAAAGAAACCCAAGGCAGATAGAAAGCTATTTTATAATCTTGAAATCTGAATTTGTTTACTAATCAAAACCTCAACAAAATCTCTTGTCAGAATCTAAAATTTAATTTCAGAAATCACCTTGTTAAAATGCATAGAAGATAACTTTGAAATCTGTCACAATTAACAGTCACTCTAAGTCAAAAAGTATTTTTCACACAATATCTTGGGTCTATATGTGAAATGCAAAACCAAGTTTTGAGTGTTTACATCTCCCAGTCGATGACACATTTATCAGCAAGCTGCAAACAGAACCTCTGAAACATAAGCCACTTAAAAAGATTTTTTACAGATTTCATTGACTAATAAAAAGTCTGATGAGAAACATTGTCACCCATTTTCATATTCTGAGCTGTGGCAAACACATTTCTGACAACGGGGTAATCAATATAAACAAGAGAAGGCATTTTAGAGGAACTTTTAATCTTTGGATTGAGATTTGCATCAAAATTTCCTTGATTTGCTCACCCCCAAAAACATTTTTTTCCCAATTATCTTTTGTGTTCTTCCTTCACTGACTGCTGTGATGAATGTTTTTACAACACTAATGCTGTTAAAGCATGCACTTGTGACCCCATTGTGACACAAAGCAAGTAGTGCACATAGGGAATGCAAGCACATAACTGCTAATCTTGCCTTGGCACTTGACCTATTGAAATGCCCATTACACAATGCATGTCAGCTTGGCAAAAGACAAGAGACAAGACACCATATCAGGAAGCAGATTCTTTGAAAATAAATCACTTGAAGGACTGCAATGTGGTAGGAATTGATTGAGAACAATGCAGTACGATATAGTGAAGTAACCTGCTTAAACCCTACAAACAAGTCACCACTTCTAAAAGCTCTATAAATTAGAGCACTGTGGCATCTGATTTAACCCATGAATGACTTTTAGATTAGAGGAAATAATAAATAATAATTTAATATAAAGAACTTAAGATTTAGAAACATAAG
>NW_011888865.1:4212688-4228313 GCF_000151845.1 Pteropus vampyrus
AATGAAAGTTGGAAAGTGTCATTACACATTATTGCAGAATGTCTTTTTTATTCAATTTTTCTTCCAATCCACCATAACACACACACACACACACACACACACACACTCTCTCTCTCTCTCTCTCTCTCTCTCTCTCTCTCTCTCTCTCTCTCTCTCACATATGCACTCTCTCTCATATACACATGTACATAATTTAAATATAAATATATACAAAATAATGAAATAATGTGAGCTTTAATGAAAATACATAATGTAAAGTATCTTTGGCAAGAATAAGAAAAAGGTAAATTTATTATTTTCCATCTAGAAAAAAAATAGCTACAATGCAGTGCTCTTTTCTTTTATAGAATTATTTCTAGTTTTAAGATACAGGCCTTGGTTTTAACTCAGTAGGATGTCTCATGAATAGCTGTTTGTTACTCCATCAAACCTTAAGTAATCAGAATAAGTTACATCACCCTCCAATTCCTAGCTCAATTGTCATAGATCAATACAGCTATTTCTAGCCACAATGGGCCTGATCAAAATTAGTTGAGGAATTCAGAAGGCAGATATACTGGACATAACAGGCAACTTTATCAGAATCTCAGAACATATTACTGGTGCCAATTTGTGGGTACTTCTCTACTTGTCCAGAAAACACAATTAAATACTCTTTCAGTTACAATGGACTGTGACTCATAAAGGTCTATGTTTTTACTTTTTTAGAATTGTTTTATTTTTACTGTATTTTCAAAAACCTACTAAAGAAGATTTGCTCAGGAAATTTTTCTTTCTTCACCACTCTTTTCCTCCTCTCCCCCACATCCTCGCCTCACTACATCCATGTAAGTTAAGCAGAGGTCGACATCATTCTAATTTTTATGTACGTAGTTTAATATTTTCCAGGTGTAAAGGCTGCACGTATTTTTATTTCTAACCCAGGATCCTGTTCACTCCACATACTGGGGATAGCTAGATAAAATGATGATACTGGCACACACTCAGAGTAGGACAGAACTGCCACCATTATTCCCACTTTTTAAAGTGATGTCTACTTTTTCGAACTCTGAATTTTAATCGAACTTTATGAAAAAAAAAAGAGAAGAAAATAGTTTCTCGCGATGGCCATTTGGTAAGCAGATAATCATCACCTTTAAATAAGGATGTAATTAGACTTGGTAGGCACCCAGTTATGTGGAAAAAGACGCCAAGCTGACTCAGGAGCTAGTATTTTCCAGAGCCCCTGAATCAGGGAGTCCCTGGGAATCTGGAGAATAAACTGTGCAGCACGTCTAAGCACAGGACATGGAGTACAACCCAGGTCATGGAGTAGGTATTTTATATTCCTTTAAGGCTCAGCTGGAGAGGAAAACCTAAAAGATTTAACTGCTTTCTCCCTAGTCAATGCTTGTCGTATATTGGCTGCCATATATTTTTTAGCAGGCAAGCAAGGCTCCAATTTGATGCTTTAAGGAGATTTCTCACCACTAAAATGAAATATACAGTCATCCTAAATTGATAACTTGGCTCAAATAAAGGTGCTGATACAGGTGAACAGACACACTTATGCAACAGAGAAAATATCTGTTTCTCAGTGTCTGCATTGTTAAGAAGGTTTCATTCTCTGGGTAGAAAGATCAGAGCTGAAAAAATATGACCTAAAAATGAAAGAATGTTAATGTGTGGCATATGCAGCTGAGTCAACGCATGGCAGCCTCCCCTTCTTTATTGCTACATATATTAAAGCATTTATGTAATACTGGTTCTCATCTAAAGGTCGGAGTTGTCTCTAGGTCAACCTGCAGCTCATCAAAGCTCTAATTCTTAAAAAAGATTATAGTTCTGATTAAAGGTAAAGCTTCTGCTATAATTCTAGTGGCAAAGAAAATGCGAAAGGATCCCTAAAAAACCAAATACCACATTGTTTTACATTTTCCCCAAACAAGAGTAATAGTTTTGCCACACATTTGATCATGTATGAAATTATAAAAAGAAAAGCATTATCATGTCCTAATGTGTTAAATAAGTTTTATTTCTTTGACTCCTATTTTTTCCTCCTAGTTTTTCTCCTATGAAGTATTTTTTGTCCTTACTAATTCTTAAATTGTAGCTTAACACTCTGCATTAAGAATGTTGGTGATTTTGCTACAATGTAAAATAAAAGAAGAAATTTATTTCTAGATTCTATAAACAGGAATATAAAAAAATGTATAAAGGAAAATAAAATTCTGTATATTCACTTTAAAAAAATTACTGGTTTCTGTTTTAAAGCAACATTGCTTGCCTCTGCTAATTTTAAATGATTCACACGGCCTTTTTTTTCTCTTCTTTCTTAACGAGCCCTTCTTTGCTAAGCATCAGAAGTCTTCTGCTTCTTAGGAAAACTTCATTTAGCTAGCTTTTGCAACTCTGTCCTTTGAGAATACTACAGAATGGAACAAAGAAGTTGGGGGTAATGGAGGGGATATTTAGACAGAAGGAAACAGTGAGTTCTCATTGCTGTGGTTGAAAGAAATGCAGATCTCATTATGCTTGATTTCATTTATTTTCTGTCTCACTAGTTTACAAAATGGTGACTCTTTTCTCCTGATCAAGAAGCATGTTATGGTCATGTGAGCAGAGAACAAGAGTCATTAGTTTTAATAACAAAATTCCCCTGAATGGTTAGAAAGCTGGTGAAGTTATGACTTTTGTCTATGAACCTAAATTTAAAATTATAATAGTAGCATTTCCTGGAAGCTACACTATTACTTATTTCCAATAGAGTACTGGAGAACATAATCCCCTTAGTACAGTTGTCATATTTTAAAACTGATATCTGAAAACAGATTCAAATAGGCAAAATATATAAGACTAACAAAATTAGAATTAGAAGATATACAGGACAAGCAGAGTGTGATTTTCTGCCCTGAATCTGGAATTAACACTCAGTACCTTATTTTCCACCTAGCGCTAGAGTTTATAGGGAGATTCAAACAGTACTGGATGTGTCTTATTAGTTGTATATTTTATGGGGAGTAGAAAGAGTCTTTCAGCAGCAGAGATCGGGAAACTGCAACGAACTCAGTGGATGACCTGAAACAAGTCACCATCTTCCTTTGGGCCTAAGTTTCCTCACCTGCAAAATAACAGTACTCCTAACTTTAGTATTTTATGTTTTTATAATATAATGATATGAAGGTGTCCTAGATAGCATAAGAAAGAGAAACTCTTTATCATGAGTAGCAATTAAAAATGAATCTCATCGGTTTGTTTAGAACAATCACTGTCCAGCTGAGTTAACCATCCTTAAGGAAAAAAAAAATTTTTTACCTAAAATTTTTTCTCTTTAGTAAACTGAACATTAGTCAGCATCAGCATTACCTATTGATGACAATGGCCAGCCGATTTGCCTCCAGCAAGCCTTTTTAACAATGCCTTATAATTTAAATCTATTACCTTCTGTGAATGCTCCAAGTAAACTCTGATTTGGGGGGGTTATAAATAACATGGATTTGTGGATTAAATCAGTTCAGCTTACACTTTGGCTACACTTCTTTTATTTGTTTTAAGTGCCTATACTATCACAATCACCTGACTGCCATTTAAACTCACTACATGAAAAAATCATGTATCGTCACTATCAATGATTTCATTTTTAACCTGAATTAAAAACAAATAAACAAAAACGAAGCCCCAAATTTATGTGGTATGTGAATGAATGTTTTTAAAATTATTATTTATATATAAAATCATAGTCTTACTGTGTGTAAAGCAGAATACACAAGATTAAAAACCAATAGAAGAGTCCATTGGATTCTTTGCTTTGGGTTATACAAATAGAATTTCCTTTCCTTTGTCCACAGAGTTAATTTCAGTATAATCCTATAAAAATTGATAGTTTCTTCCAAAAAAAAATTAAAGAAAAAATAGAATAAAAAAACTATAATGATGATCATTTTGTTCAGAGATTCTTACATTGGTGTCTTTTCTTTTGGAGAGATTGTTTGTGGGCCCCCAAGATTGTCTATGATTGTAATATTTTCTACATATGTCATAATATTCCTTTTTAATCAGGTCTTCAAAAAGATACATTACTTTTAAAAAGATTAACTAACTACTGATTTAGTCCAAATGAGAAATCTTAATCCCAGAGTGAGGAGCAATATGCCATAGTCACGCCTTAAGCCAGTGACATTGATAGTGCGAGAATGCAAATCCCTAAGGCGGCTTAAGCTACAGTGCTCTCAAATAAATGATGTTTCTGAAACTTGTATCTTCTGGAGAAGAAACTCTGCTTTATGGAGATTTCAAGAAAATCAAGAATACCATTTCAATTTTAACATTTATTGCCACTAAAATTACTGTTTTAAGACCTGTGTGGCAGCAATTAGCTAGAAAGAATCCCTCAAAACAAAACAAAGCCATCTTATCCATGCAAAGCTCTATTATCCCTGCATTCCCAACTATAGAGGCAAAAATTACCTATGCTAACATTTAACGTTTAAACATCATCTGAAATTTAAAATACGCAAAGAAGTTCATCTAGAATATCAGACTTATTTACTTGGAAAGATCACTCTTCCTTTAAAAAATTGTCCACCTGTCTTACCGAAATTAGGTGTATTAATATAATCATTTAAATAAACTATGATCAGTAAAAAGTCAGTATTGCACATCAAACGTGTACTAAATTGTTTCTTTTTACTAGTTCTTTCGGTCATGTGTTTTGTGAAAATTCTCTTTAATTCAGAAAGTACTGCCAAGGTGTACTGGTTATTAAATATTTCTTCAGAAATAAAGCTGTAGGAACATTGCACATTTCCCATATCTTTTTCTGGCTCACCTTCCTTCCAAAGAAGGGAGATGAAAGAATTCCAAGGAGAGAAAGAAATATCTGTAAGTAATATATATGGGCATTTAGTACTAGATGGTTTAACATGCTTGATTGCTATTGGCAAATTAGAACAAAAAAAATGACAGTACCATCTAACAAGTTATATCATGAAAAATTTTAACAAAGTCTTACTGCTGATTTCAGCAATGTGCTATGTTTGAAAGTGGTTGATAGGTGTCTACAAAACAAAATTACTAAACTATAAAAAATGCCTTAATTCTTAGGGTAGTAAAGTGGATTTTTTCTGGAGCCAACAACATAATTTCTAGGGAGCATGAACAGATAGGTTCACACTGAGTAATCCCAACAGTGACCTGAAACTCAATAATTCCCTATTGAGACCCAGAATACCAGATGGTACAACAATAAGATTCTTAATTCTGAACTTAAATTTGAATAACTAATGAAGTATCTCATTTTGTGTAGAAAGTAAAATGTAGGTTTCCTGTTTAGGAATGTGACTACACTTTCAATGTTTCCAGCATAAACCAATGTGTGACAGAAGAGAGATCTATCTATGTATCTCAGTGACCACTGACAGACACGATGCCTTTTGGTTACAAAGTGCAAATTAAATGAAGTACCTTACGAGGCTAAAAACTAAGACAAACTATGTTAGGGAAAAAGTGAATAAAAATAACAATAAAAATCACAATGTTGAAAAGCGAAAAAATTATTAGTCTATAGATCCCTTTGTAAGTTACTGTAATGATATTTTCCTCATTACTATGCAATAGTAATAGATTAAATAAGTAGAGAGTGAAAGTGACTGATTAAATCATTGTGCCTAATACATGCCAAGGGAAGGAAGATTTCCCTAAACAGAGGGAAATAAAAGAAAGAAATATATAAAAATAGATACTATATCAACATCTGTAAAAAGTTCATTTAACCTAAGTCTACGGATATCAAATAGAGGTATTAGCATCAGTAGTGAGGAAGATCAGATATTGACACCCGTATCAATATAGAGTCCTGTGCTGTATCTTCAAACATCTAATATATTTGCCTGGAGCTTTTCTAAATCGAAGCTACTCTGTTTATACTCATGTAGAAAATGTAATCTGAGTTTCAATGAATTTTTAATTTTTTCAATCTTGCATTTGTTCAACCAAAAACAATTTAAAGAGGACCAACACTATCAGCCTCACAGTTTGCAAGTGCGGCTCCTCACTAGGGAGTTCTCGAATCAGCCATAAAAATCAACAGTGTGCACCTAATAGTTTTCTTTTAATTCTAGCATTGAAAAGTGAATCATCACATCGAATATTCTTCAGGGCCTCTTTGGTTTCCAGATTAAACGTGTAATGTGACCTGTCATCTTGCCACATTCTCTGCATTTCCATTTTAAATAATCATAAATAAGAATACCTTGCTACCCTTTGGTGTGACACAGCTGTTTGATTCAGCTGAATTTCAAAGTCTTAGAAATTGCACTCATTCCTTCTTTAGAGTCCTGGTTCATCTCAAAGGTTTTCAGCTGAAAGATTCTTTATTGTATTCAAATCTTGTCCCATATGAGTTGTTTCGGTTACTTAATTTATGAAGAATCTTAGAAATTGAACTGGGTCCACAGCAAAAAACACCAACTGTTTTCCTAAGAAGAGAGAGGAAAGAAACAGAAAATTAGGTGGAAAATTTGGCATAGCGTGACAGGAAATATGCTTTATGAGCATGTTTAAGGTATTACACAAAATTAATTTTTTGCTGCTTTGCATATTAAAAATAATTTTCTAATTATTTCCAAATGTAAATGATCACCTGAAAGACATTTTATTTACCTCATGCTGTCATATTAGAATTCAGGATACTTCAAAGAATGTAACTATGAGCACATATTTGCTAATTATCAGACAGAGTGAGCAGTCTCCCTTGGCCTTTTCATTATGTGCCACCGATGAGGACAGAAACTAAATCAAAAGCAGCAGTTGATAGATGTTCAGCCACACTAGCTCATGTCAATCTTCTCTTACAGATGTTGTACATACATTTTTTTTCCTAAAGGATACCACGGATTTGCATGGGCAATGATGAATAAGAGAAAAGAAAAGCTATTACTAATTTTAAAGGATAATTTTAAGTGACTAATCTATATCCACATTGAAATAAAAAGCATATTTATCTGGATGAATTTTCCTTTTTCTTTATGCACTGCAATAATTGTAACAAATGCCATGTAGGTTTTATTACTTGCTAACATAAAATTTTAGTCAATAAATTATACATATACCTAACAAATTAAGTAAATCCCAGGAAATGACTAATATTTCACATTGATCTTCCTCCAAAGTTTGTTAATTTGCTTGAATTATTCCTAGGATATCAAAATGATTAACAATTCATATATCTTACACAAATACAGTAATATATTGTCTGCGAATAATTTGTGCTGAAAAAAAGACAGTGAATCCATTTAAATGGTACCAAAAATTTATAACAAATACTAAAAAATGATGATATTAAAACCTGTCACCTTGAAAAATAAATCAAAGAACTATGAAAATAAAACTTTTACTTGCAGTCCTGATGGAGTAATAGGGACTAGATTTATCCCCTTGCATTAAAAAAACTAGAAAAACATGATATATGAAATGAGTATTTACAGATACTGGACAACAGGCAGAACAAGACAGTGATCCCTGAGAAAGATAAAAAAAAAAAAACAAGGTAAGTCCAGCGACTGTCTCTGCTTATTACCTAGAAGCAAGCTACACGGTGGAGAACAGAAGGGAGGAAACTCATGCTAGAATTTGTGAAGGAGAATATGGAAAGGAAGAGAGATCCACAGAAAAAAGCTCTGGAGATCTATAGGAGGGAATCCTTAAGTCTTTTACTGATTGGCTCATGAGTGAGAGAAAAAAAACCACATGAGTGTCCGTAAAAAACTACCAGGAAGTAGTAGGTTGAACAAAATCCAGAGATTACACAAGATTGCGCATACTTCATACCCCTACAAGCCAGAATGGTAAGAGCTATATATAATAAGGGGGGGAATGGGTAGTGTTCTAGAAAGGTATCACCTTATTTGCAAAGGTATCACCTTATTTGGTAAAATCAACCTTAGATTGAAGACTGCTCTAGACCTATACTAACAAAGCTTACAAGTAAGCCTTGAAAAGATCAAACTAAACCCAAGTAGCAAAATTTCAGGCCAGAAACAAATCTAACACTATTAAAAAGAATAAATCAAAAATTTGCATTTAACATCTAAATTTCAAAATGCACAACATTGAATCAAAAATTATGAGGAATGTATAGAGCAAGAAGTTATGAACTATAAATTATAACTAGGAGTGTTATGTGCTACACTGTATTCCCCCCTCACCCCCAAATTTATACGTTATTCAAATTTAAGTTCAGAATTAAGAATCTTGTTGTTGTACCATCTGGTATTCTGGGTCTCAATAGGGAATTACTGAGTTTCAGGTCACTGTTGGGATTACTCAATGTGAACCTATCTGTTCATGTTCCCTAGAAATTATGTTGTTGGCTCCAGAAAAAATCCACTTTACTACCCTAAGAATTAAGGCATTTTTTTATAGTTTAGTAATTTTGTTTTGTAGACACCTATCAACCACTTTCAAACAGAATGTAGCTGTATTTGGAGATAGGATCTTTATAGATTTGACTAAATTAAAATAAGGCTATTAGGGTGGACCCTATTCCATTCTGACTAGTGTCTTTATAAGAAGAGGAAATATGGATATACAGAGAAATGAGAAATGCACAGATACAGAAAAAAGACATGTGAAAAGGCAATAAGAGAGTGATCATCTGTAGGACAAGGAGGGAGGTCTCAGAGAAAATCAACCCTGCTGGCATCTTCATCTTAGACTTCTAGCCTCCAAAGCTTTGAGGAAATAAATTTCTATTGTTTAATTCACTCAGTCTGTGAGATATTGTTAAGGAAGCCCTACCAAAGTAATATAAGGAGAAAGATCCAATCAATAGAAAGAGGCCTAGAATGACAGAAATGATGAAATTATCAGACATGGTCATTGAAACAGTGATGAGAAATATAAACATAAACATAAATATAAACATATAAACATAAATATGTTCAAAAATAAGCATAAAGATGATAAGAAAAAAAACAGAAGATAAATAGAATTTTTTTTAAAGTCCTAAATGGAAATTCTAGTGATTAAATGCAATATTTAAAATGATAAATATATTATGGTTTAACAGAAGAATAGGCACTACAGAAGAAAAGATAACGAAACTTAAAGACACAGCACTGGAATCTATCAAGATGAAAGCACAAAAGCAAAAAAACTGAAAAAAAAAAAAAAGAGCTTCAATGACTTATTGAACAATATTAACTAGTCTAACATATATGTAACTGCAGTCCCACATGAGAGAAGACAGAGGGAAAGAGGAAAATCAAGAAATAATTGCCATTTTTTTCCAAATTTGATAAAAACACATAGATTCAAGAATCTAATGAACCCCAAAGAGAATACACACAAAACCATATAAGGCAACTTAAAGTAAAACTCTGAAAGCCAGTAACAAGGAGAAAAACATAAAAGCAGCTGGGGGAAGTAGGAGTGGGGAAGACATATTGCAAATAATAAGCAGAAGATGAAAAATGGACTTCTTGTCGCAAATTTATGCAAACAAGAAGGCAATGAAGTGATATCTTTAAAGTGCTGAAAGACAAAAGAAAATGTCAAATATTCTATATCAAGTAAATTCTATATCAAACAAAAATAACTTTCAAAAATGAAGTTGGAATTTAAAATTTCAAACAAAAGATGAATTCACTGCCAACAAACCAGCACTACAAAGTATATTAAAGGAAGGAAAATGAAATTAGAGGGAAATTTATATCTACTCAAAGGAAATGAAGAGCACCAAAATGATGAATCTGTGAGTAAATATAATGTATATTTTGTCTAAATTTTAACCCCTATAAAGTATAATGTTTAAAATAAGAGCAATAACAATACAATATAGAGTTTATAGCATATTTGGAAGATGATTAAGAACAACAGCCAAAAAGATGCAGGGGGAATGGAAGTACATGAAGTGGTATAACATTATCTAAAATATACTGAAGAGCTAATAATGTACACTGTAAACCTAGAACCATATTTCTCTGATTTCAGTTTCACCGGAATCACCTGACGGACTTCAAGACTATAGACAGCTGAGCCCCATTTCTAGAGCTTTTGATTGAGCAAATCTTAGATAAGGCTCAAGAATTTGCTTTTCTCACAATTCCCAGGGGGATGCTGGTACAAGAAATGCAGTTTGGGAAATAATACCTTAAAGAAATCACTAGAAACAGACAAACAGGAAGGTATGGTTAATATACCAAATAGGAGAAAAAAATGGAATCATAAAATATAGTCCAAAGAAAGAACAAATTAAATAAACAGAAAGCAATAGTAAACTGCTAGATTTAAATCTAACCAAAAAGAGTCAAGAATAGTCAATGAGAAGGAGTTTATACACTTAACAGGTCTCTTCAATAAATGGTGTTGGGAAACTAGATATTTACATGCAATAGAATAAAACCAGACCCTTATGCAATTCTCTAAATTTGTTCAGAAAATATTTAAGACTTAAATGTAAGACCTGAAAGTATCAAACTCCTAGAAGAAAGCTATTGCACAACGAAAGAAATCAACATAATGAAAAGGCAGTCTACAAAATGGAAGACAATATTCGCAAACTACATATCTGATAAGGGGTTAATACCCCAAATAAAGAATTTATACAACTAAATAGGAAAAAATTCAATTAAAAAATAGACAAAGGACCTGAACAGACATTTTTCCAAAAAAGATATTCAAATAGACAACAGGTACATGAAAAGGTGTTCGACATCACGAATTATCAGGGAAATGCAATCAAAACCACAATGAAATGTCACATCACACTTGTTAGAATGACTATCATTAAAAAAACAAGAGATAAGCCTTGGTGAGGATTTGAAGAAAAGGAAACACACACCATTGGTGGGAATGTAAACTGGCGCAGCCACTATGGAAAATAGTATGGAGGTTACTCAAAAAAATAAAAATAGAACTACCGTATGATACAGCAATTCCACTTGAGAATATATCCAAAGAAGTGAAAACATTAACTTGAAAAGGTATCTGTACCCCCAAGTTCATAATAGCCAAGACTTGGAAAATGCCTGTGTCCACTGATGTACGAATGGATAACAAAATTGTGGTATATTATATATACCACACACACACACACATACAGACACAGACACATACACACACTCTGAAATATTACTCAGCCAAAAATCAGGAAATCCTATTATTTGAACAACACAGTGAACCTTGAGGGTATTATGCTAAGTAAAATGAGTCAGACAAAGACAAATACCATATGATCTCACTCATATGTGGAATCAAAAACAAAAAACAAAAAACAAAATCCCACTGAACTCATTGAAAGAGATCAGATTTGTGGTTATCAGAAGTGGGGTGGATGGAGGAAGGGAACTGGAGGAAGGTTGTTAAAAGGTACAAACTTCCAGTCATGAGATAAATAAGTGTAGGGATGTAATGCACAACATGGTGACTGTAGTTTACACTGCTCGCTGTATTATACAGAAGAAAACTGTTAAGAGAGTCGACCCTAAGAGTTCTCATCACAAGAAGAAATTTATTTTTCTTTTCTTTGTGTTGTATCTACATGAGATAACGAATGTTAACTAAATCTTTTTTGGTAATTATTTTACAATATATGTAAATAAAACCATCATGCTGTACACTTTAAACCTATACAGCAATGTATGCCAATTATTTCTATAATCTATTTCTATAAAACTGGGAAAAAGTTTTTAAAAAAAGAACAAAAGGGAATTTGCAAGAACAAAAACAAACAAAAAAAAAAGAGAAAAATGTTGTGAAGGATGTGGAAAGACGGGAACCCTAGTATGCTATTGGTGGAAATGTAAATTGGTACAGCCTCTATAGAAAAAAGTATGGATGTTTCTCAAACAATTAAAAATAAAACTACCAATATGATCCAGCAATCCCCTTTCTGGGTATATACCTAAAGGAAATGAAATCACTATCTTGAAGAAATATCTGCAACCCTATATTCACTGTAGTATTATTTACAATAACTAAGATATGGAAACAACCTCAGTGCCCATTAATGAATGAATGGATAAAAAAGATGAGATGTGATGTAACGTGTGTGTGTGTGTGTGTGTGTGTGTGTGTGTGTGTATATGTACACACACACACACACATTATATATAACATATGGATATATAAAATACACACAAAATGGAATATTATTCAGCCATAAAAAATGAAGGAAATCCTTCCTTTGCAAACATGGGTGAACCTTGAGGGCATTATGCTAAGTGAAATATATCAGACAAAGAAAGACAAATACTGTATGATCTCATTTAAATGTAGAATGTAAAAAAAGAAAAAACTCATAGAAACAGAGTGCAGAATAGTGGTTGCCAGGAGCAGGTTGGGGAGGTAGGAAATGGGTGAAGGTTGACAAAGAGTTATAAACTTTGAGTCATACAAGAAATGAATTCTGGAGATATAATGTTCAGTATGGTGACTATAGTTAACAATACTCAACTGTGCATTTGAAAGTTGCTAAAAGAATTGTTAAAAAAGAAACAGGCCCGAAAAGGAGTTACTTGTGCTAAGCCCCACCTCAGTAAACCAAGACTTAATTGTAGTTTCAGCCTCTCCCAGGCTACCTTTCCCCAAAGAAAGGTGACCTAGCCTGAAATAATCCACTCTTTGCTAGAAATTTCCTTTTTACTGCCTCTTCTGCCTATAAAAGCCTTTCTATTACTAGATGGGATGCTTCCCAATCCATTAATCATTGAATAAAGCCAATTGGGTCCTCATTTACATTTACTCAGTTGAATTTGTTTTTTTAACAGATTAGATCTTAAAAGTTCTCACCATATACACAAAAAATATTGTAATTAAGTGAGGTGAAAGTTGTATTAACTAATCTTATTGTGGTGGTCATTTTACAATATATACATATATTAAATTATTACATTGTATACATTAAACTTACACAATATCCTATGTCAATTATATCGAAATAAAGCTGGGAAAATATTTTTTAGTCCATGTAATAATAAAATGCAATATAGTTTGTAATTAATAAAATATAATAATATATAATAATAAAAATATAATTTAAATAAACACTATAACTAAACCCTACAACTAAACTCCAATATTCGTGCAACAAAAATTGATTGAACTGTAAAGACAGATAAATCTAGATCTACAGTTGATGATTTCAACACCCTTCTCTCAGTAATTGATAGAACAAGTAGAAAATCAGTTAAGCATATTGAAACTTGAATATCTCCATCAAGCAATTGGAATAATTGATATTTGTGGAGTGCTTTACCCCAAAACGATAGAAACAAATTAGTGTGAGTGTACATGGATCAGTCGTCAAGACAGATCATATTCTTGGCAATAAAACAGGTCTCAATAAATTTTAAAGAATTGAAATCAAAAGGAGTATGTTTTCTTAACAAACCCAATTTAAGTAGATATAAAGAACAAAAAGTTATCTGTTAAATCCTGATATTTGGAAATTAAGCAACATACTTCTAAATAACCAATGGGTCAAAGAAGGAATCACTTGGAAAGTTAAAATATATTTTGAACTGCATAAAAAATGAAAACAAAACACATCAAAATATGTGGGAGGTATCTAAAGTGGTGTTTAAAGGAAAATTTATAGTATTAAACACTTTTATTAGAAAAGAGCAAAGGTTTGAAATCAATGACGTAAGATTCCACCTTAAGAAATCAGTAAAACAAGAGTTAATTAAACTCAAAGTGAGAATAAAATAATTTTTAAAAGTACAAAACCAAATTCTTATACTTAATAAAATTTAGATTACTATTAAAACCAGAGCTATATACAATGGATTACTTAAATGAATAAAATTGAACTACTGAATTATTTATACCACATAAATAAATATATACATATACACATAAATACCCACAGTGTGGTTTCCAATGAAATAAAAAGGAAAATGAGTGATTTTTGTCCGTTTACATTCGCTGTCAACACTGCATTATGACTAAATATTATTTTCTATCTTTCATAGGACAATTATAGAGTTAGTTTTCTAATTTTTCAGATTTTCTAAACTCTTCTCTTAAATAACTTAGAATAAAATCATTATTTTTAAAGCATCCATATATCATCCTTTTTTAAAACATTTTGTCTTTTGATAAAATAACTGTTAACTAGTTTAACGCTAGGAAATCTGTGTAGTTTGAGGAATTCCCCAATATCACTTTCACTAACTAAATGAAGTCTTTCAATTTTTTAAAGATATACAATTAATCTTTGCAATCATTTGCACTAAATTCAAATTAGTGTGCTGTAAACCAACAATTATCTGGAAATTTATCTACAAAAAATTTTGTTGAGATGGATAGATGCTAAGATGCTAAGACTTAGATGCTAAGCAGAGAACATTGTTGGGGGCAGATGGAACTAGTTCCATTAAATGTTTGATATGTTTGTGCATATTTTACTATTATACCAATACTAGTTTTTCCATGCAGATTTATAAGTGTGGGATCTCATATACTGAGAGTTTATTCACTCCTTAGAGATTATTCACTCCTTGTATTATAGACCCAGAAGGTTTGAATGATGAACCACAGACACTGGAGAAAATGTGAGAGACCAAACCTAAGTATTCCTAATCTGTATTGTTTATAAAACAACATGAGGCAGCATAATATAGATATGGTCTCAGACATTTCACCCAATCCCAGAGTAGTAATTCTCTGCTCCAAAATACACATAAAGTTAACCCTTTATTTCTCCCTTTGCATAATGCATAAATTCAACTAACTGATGATATGATATACATTTTTATTATAAATAATAGAAAACTGAATTCTGGTTAGGTGTAACAATTTTCTGACAGATTGTCAAATACTAAATGGCTTATAAAGTAATATGTAGAATATCTTTTTATGTTTTTGAAAAATTAGTTGTTGACACTTTTAGTATATTACTTTAGTATGCTACAACGTGCATAGTGCATATGATGGATTCTAACAACATCTCACTGTCTCCGAGAGGGACATGGTAAAATAAGATTCTCAATTTTTCTATTTGGGACAATGCTCTGCTGTAAAGCACATTACACTTGACAGTCAGATGATTCAGGTTCATGTCTGAATTCTGACTCATTAACCATAGCTTTAAACAAATCATTATCTTTTGGGGTCCTAGCTTCTTTATTTGCAAAATGATGATGAAAGCGGGGTGACTTCAAAAGCTCTTTCACTTTCTTAAATCATTAATACCTTCATATAATTCACATTCCGAATTTAAAAAGCCACACAAGAAAGAAACCGCTCTCCTACGCAAGTGCAAAGTAAATTGAATATAAATTGATTCAGTCTTTCGGTTTTGGTAGGAAAGTAAATGTGCATACTCTTTGATCCAGCAATTCCATTCAAGGATCCTAACCTACTGCAATACTCTTATGAGAGCATGAGAAGGTCTGTGCAAAGATAAATACTATAGCACTGTTTGTAACTTTAAAGGAATGAAGACAACCTAAATATCCACAAGCAGGGTAGTAATGGTCATGTTATTCATATTCTAGAATACTGCTGAGGAAGAATCACATGGAAATTACTCATGAACAGTATATAATGTATCTGAAAAGATTAAATTGAAGAATTATACATTAAAGACTCACTCAATTTTTGTTAAAAAATTAAGTTCTTTATTTTCAATATATGTAGTTTA
>NW_011888865.1:4229148-4234122 GCF_000151845.1 Pteropus vampyrus
ATTCGGTAAATGAATGAATAAATGAATGAATGTATACAAGCAACCTGACCCAATTTTTTATACCATCTCACCCAGAAACCAGCAGCAACAAGCTCTGAGACTTACTCCCTAGAAAGAATTTATAAAAAACAATTTAAGTCCATGACTTTACCTTTAGTTCAACAGGGTTCTGGGGAAAAGTTTTATCTGACATCAGTATTGTATGCTGCTTGATCCAAGGAATGAGGGAGTCCACTCGGCTTTGGTATTCTTGCCACTTGGAGTCTACTTCCTATTGCCAAAAGGGAAATATCACACACTTTCTGATTAGTGGTATGTAAAACGACCACAGGAGAAAGTAGCTCAAGCCATCCTAAACCACATAAAATCCTTCCCCTCTAATTGCCTACCCAGCTGCTCAGTTTAATGCTCAGAGTCCCATTTTCAAAGCTCCTCCCTCAAGGGCTCTCAAGATGGGATTCAATTTCCTGATAACTAGATTAGTGTAGGCTGGATGCTACAAAATTAACAATATTTAGACTCATTCCCAGGGACCACAGACAATGACCATATATAAAGACCACGGTGTGGGTTCGGGCTGCTCTGTATAAAACCGCTCTGGAACACAGTTCATATAGATAGATAGATAGATAGATAGATAGATAGATAGATAGATAGATAGATAGACAGACAGACAGATAGATAGATAGATAGACAGACAGACAGACAGACAGACAGATGGTTATACATGTATATATATGTATGCCAAAGAGTGCTTAATCCAATTTAAATTTGTATTCTATATATTTATTAAACTAATACCTAATGGTTTAATAAAAATCCCTTTCTGAAATTAAATTATAGCCCAACATAGATTAAAAATAATTTAAATGCCTTTAATCTTTCTTTCAATCTCTAGCCTTTATATAATTTATGTACATGAGGTTAACCAAAATTTTACATCTAAAATGAAGTCTTCTATTTAAATAGTGCCTTTTTTACAGTTAATGAACTTTAAGGTGTTGCTTCATTCTTTTCCCAATAAGATAACATAAAACTTCTTTAAAAAAATAATGCATTTTAGGTGCCTGCCCAGAGCAAATACACAAAGCGAAAAGTGCTGTACAAAATGTCAACAATAGGTGGTGCACATCTGCTCGTCTTAAATCAGCCTTGCTATTTAAAGAAACTGAACATCTAAAATCTCTCTAAATCATGAACAATATAACAAATGAAAATTCTTAAGAAATAACCAAAGAAACCAATAATCCCAGTTTAATTTCCTGTAAAAGAGCCTCTACTGTTTCGGGGTTTGGTTCCAGAATGGAGCAAAAAAAAACAAAAACAAAAACAAAAACTATCAGTTTTCAGCACTATTCTATGAAAACTAATAAAAGGATGCTTGTCAGAGGTCAGTTAAATGTAATTAAAGAGGACTGAGCCTGTGGTGCATAGCAAGACCCAGGTGAGTATGACAAGATTATCACATCAAAGGGGGATGATATTGAAGAAAGATGGGAAAGGAATACAACCAAATCTGGGCTGACATTTTTTAATTCTACAGTTCACCTTTAACTAGAGCCCTGAATATTACAAAGGACCTCCGCTTTCTAAATAATGCTTCCCTCTTTAACACAAAACTACTTTTTCAAGAAAAAGGAAATAGAGAAGTGGTTTCAAACATGGCAGCAATATGAATTACATGAGTAGCTACTTTCCCTTCAAAATTTGATTATGGGACTCCACACCATAATTCCTAAAACGAAATTTCTGAAGATGCAACCATGGGCCATGATGAATCAGGGATTCTTTCAATATATCATATTCATCCATGAATTCATTAATAGGGGCTTTTAAAAAAACTCTCCATCTAATAAGCTGCCTCATTCATTTACAATCAAATATGCTTTCCATATTTATCAAAATATATTTTTTAAATTATGAATTAGTCAACTACATACTAAAAATTGTAATAATAATTCAACCCAGAAGAAAAAATAATACTGGAACCTTAGGGTCACAGGAAATTTTTAAAATTAAATTTTTAATTTATATACATTTTTACTGCTTAGAAATATGTTTAGTCTAGCAATGAAAACATTATTAATTCAAATATAAAAATAAAATTTTGCAGGTTAATCAGAATAAAAATACAAGTTCAAGTAGAAAAAAATATATGTATAATTTCCCAAAGGCTAACTAAAGCTCATTTGTGTATTTATAATACATGAGCATGGTATCAAAAAACTATGATATTTAGATTCTGGTAGATATGTTTAAAATGACATTAATTTTAAAATGTCATCTCTGCAATATATTATAACTTACAGCCTTTGCAACTATTAACCTTATGATGAAACTATTTCGATGCCAACTTCTGGTAAAAAGGTACGAAAATCAGATTTCTAAGTGCATATGTTGTTAGAACTGTTTGTAGAGCTCCCTTGTTTGCCAACATGATCACCTCCTGCATGCTGTGGGAATGAATACCCATTCTAATATGGATCTAGGCAAATTTTTTAATTAAGTTTATTGGGGTAACATTTGTTAATATAATTATATAATTTTCAGGTGTACATTATAATTTGACATCTATATATGGTATTGTATGATTACCACCCAGAGTCCAGTTTCCTTCAGCTACCATATATTTGATCCCCTTGACCCGCTTCACTCTATCCCAATCTCCCTAAATTTGACCCTCTTTATCCTGTCTACTTCTTCCTTCCACTCCCATCCCCTACCCTCTGGTAACCACTAGTCCATTGTCCATGTCCCTGAGTCTCTGTTTGTCCTGTTCATTTGTTGCTTTTATGTTTATATCTCACATATAAGTGATATCATGTGATTTTCAACTTTTTCAGTCTGGCTTATTTCTCTTAGCATGATTATCTTGGGGTCTATGCAAATTTAAAAGTAGGGAGGACAGCTTAGTTCATAAATAACTTATATACTATTTCTAGGCCAAATTTTAATTATTTGGCATTACAGATACACAAGGTGGTCTCTGACTAGTTTCTTCTTTGATAGTGATAATTGAGTATTTAAGTGACCTTGTAATTTATAAACCCATTACTAATTCACCTTTAAAACTTCATGTAATGACTTGGGAATATTTTAATTTGATCATTGGCCACATGTCAAATTTTCTGAGGAATAGTACATACCCTCTGTTACATTTTGCTATTTCATCAAACAGAAGTTTCCACCGAGGACGTCCAATGAAAAGTCTTGAATTCAGTGCTTGATATTTTTCTCCAATTATATTCTGCAAAAAAAGAAAGCACTACATTTTATATGACACAGAGTTGGCAAATAGCCCACTTGTCTAACATAATTTCTGCTGGTGGTGTGGCTTCCTACCAAATTGCTGTGATATAAAGTATAAATATCGAATGTCAATCTAAGTACAGTCATTTAGAATATAATTTCCTTCCTTTTTTCCTTTAAAATCCATTATGTTTTTGAATCTCGTTATTATAAACAGCCGATTTTCCTAGATTTTAGTTGGTTGATTCATTTTTAAACAACTGCAATGTTTTAAAATGCAGTCTAATTGCCTACTCTCAAAAAGAGGCCAAAGCATATAAACTTTCTTGAAGTGTTTTTACGCTACAAACACAGTTGTCATATTTGGCACATTACGTGTGTAAAATACTACAAGTTGTCATTATAAATTTAGGGAAGTGATCTTAGACAAGACAGCCTAAGACAGAAGAGTTCCAAATCTTGTTACCTATCAACAAATAACTTCCAATGAACTGGCGTTTGCAATTAATAGAATATGAGATCAAAACCAGTGGTGAAAAGTAAGAGTGAAGTGAGAAGGGAGGAGAAAGCGTCTGAGTCCCAGACAAACTGAGAACCAAGTATAGTTTATGCTCTGTACCTTAATTACAGCAATACCATGAGGAATAATGATACTGACTTGCTTCATGAGAGTAGTAAAATAAAATATTTTTTACGTATCAAGTAGGGTAGAACTCTAACTAGAAAAAATAGGGTTAGATTAGTTTTGATATAACTGACAAGCATTCATATTTTGTATGCAAAGTATTATAGAAAATGTATGCTAGAAAATACTAAAAACGTGCAAGCATTCATGCCCAGGTTTATACACCTATGCAGCTCTTCAATGTTGTCTGTAAACATGTTTCTTCATCTATAATATGGGGATACCAATATCATCTACCTCTTGAATCTGTTGGAATCACATGAGATAATGTATATGATTGCTTACAGCACAGTGTCTAGCACAGAAAGTAAATGACATACGATGGCTATTACTTTTTTTTTTTTTAGTCTCCCTCGAAGGAAAATAAGCTTAATCGTGTATGACCTTATTGTCTCTCTTCACATAAAATCTCCCCTCAATGAACACAGTCACAAGACAGTTCATTTATGGTCAGATTTCTAAAGGTATAGAACTCAAGATGACAGTGAAGAGGAGAGAGAAACTCAAAAGACTTGCTCCAGCTACCTGTGAAGAAGACAAATGAAAAGCATAATACGCCCGATGTCAAGGACAAGCCAGGAGCTATCTGGATACATTCCAAGAAGACTTCCTCGGAGAAACTTCTCTTCAAATCACCTGCAGAAATTTTCTTCCAGCACAGCCCCTACAGTAAACCTTCTATTATTAAGAGGTCATTTAATTTACAATAACATCCAGCCACATACCTGTATCCCATCTGTCTGACTGAGGTACAGCTGGATGTTGACATAGTCGGGTCTGTTCTCGTGCCAAAACTAAAAGGACATAAAAGTAAATAGACATTAATATTCTTTCTGTATACTCAGACTTTCTTCTAGTCTAACATATGTGATTCTAAAATTTGGTAAGTTGTATCTTGTTTAACCACAGTGAACATCTACAAGTAAATATATATACACACATATATGTGTGTGTGTGTGTGTATACACATCTACCTAAATACATATATATGTGCCATATACATGCCAGGTTCTAATGTTAATAACCTGCAGTCTACTACT
>NW_011888865.1:4234172-4249701 GCF_000151845.1 Pteropus vampyrus
TGTGTGTGTGTGTGTGTATACACATCTACCTAAATACATATATATGTGCCATATACATGCCAGGTTCTAATGTTAATAACCTGCAGTCTACTACTGGTAATTAGGTATGATGGTGGTAGTAAAAGGGAATTATGTTATCTTCACAGATACAAAATTTAGCATGCTAAATGCTACACTAATTCTCCCCTGAATCACTCTCCACATATTTCTTATTTTATTCTCTAAGAGTCGCAATTTTTATCCAAGAATTCATTCATAAAGAAACATGATTTTCTTATTAAACAAAGTCAATAGTGATATATAATATAGATGCTAGGAATGCAGGCTATTTAAGCAATGGTTTCCCGTGTATTAAAATTTATGAGGCAGGAACTACACCTGCCAAAATAAAATAGTCTGAAAAAATCTTGAACATTTCTATATCTTGAAAAATAAACTGACTAAGAAAAATATCACCTAAAGGAAAATTAATTCAACAAAGGGGGTAAAAGAGTTTTTGCTGTCCTCATATGCTTCCTTTTCCCCAGAAGACAAAAATAAATCTACTAATGATTGGCCTTGCTCTACTGAATCATGATTTCTGAAATCTACATTTAAAAAAATACTTTTCTTCTTAGGCCTGCTTTCACCACCTTGAAATAAGGGAAAGCTGAAAGATAAGGAAACAACATCAAAAGTAGAAGAAATACAACAGCCATGGCGTGCTCTTTGGAGAAGAAATATGAGTGATGTGTGAATCCTGAGGAAAGGCTTAGAAGAGACCAACACTTTTTCAATAGCCAAACTATTTCTTGCACATAGATAGACATATTGGGTTTGTTTCCTTGAGATGGTAAGGCTTTGCTGGACCTTATTGCAGCAAGAGGATGAATCTTGATTTAAAGAGTTGTTTTTATATAGTGTGAAAGTAATGATTTTTAAAAAACTGATATTGTGGGACTCAAAGTAGAAGTTTTAGGAATGTAAAATATGTCATTTTTCAAAGAGGGAGTGATTAAGCAGTTTCATTACCCCTCTGGCACCTCTTACAATGGTAAGGACACCTGGCAGGTAACAGACTCATTTCTATTGCCATGCCTACATGACTGGAGATTTCCAGGAAGTTACTCAACTTAATCTGTGCCTCAGTTTCTTCATCAAAACAATGATACTGTTGAAGACAGTATCTCACTGATGTCCCTCCCAGATCTAAAATTATACATTTTACGTCCCTCCCAGATCTAAAATTATACATTTTTCTGACAGGTGGCAATTCTGAATTATAAAATCCCAATAAAAACATATGTTATTTTAAAAATGATAAGGGATGATTCTTAGCACCCATAATATTCTTAACATACAATCATTAATTATACCCCATCCAATAGCTGCCTCAAGTTACATCCAAATGCTAAATTCATTTTAAGGCCCTTTCTGAATTAAATCAGGGTTTATGAATTTTAATTGGGAATAAACTGAGGAATTTCCAGGTGCCAATAAATGGATAGCATCTCACATAACAAATGGCTCATGTTGAATCTTGTCTTAAATGTCTACCAGGATGTTGCTCTGAGATCAGTCCAAGGACTCCTGTACCAGTAACTAGCACTTAATACCCACATCCCGCCCCCAAGAGAACTATTTAAATAATATTCTTAATGATTTCAATTTCTTCATTTTAACTTATCTCTCACTAAATACTAGTAATAATATCTACTAAAGAATTTTCTTCAGGTCAAGGAAGCAGTGAAAAAACAAATAAATGGATCAACACAGTCTTGCAAATAGATCAGAATTGTAGGATCATGCACAGGATTATGTTTTTCATTTTTATTTCTCCTGGCTATCATTCTTCCTTATTTTCTCACAAATAAAAAATAACAGGATGTCAATCCTCAAAGGAATTTTACAGATTACTAACAGGAATGATAGCAATCATTTATTAAATACTTTCAACATGATAGATACTTTAAATATGTTAAAGCTAAAGTTCACGTAGGCTTTAAGTGCTGTTATCCTCATTTACAAATTGAAAGTGTAAATAAGGTTTATAGAGGTTAAGTAATAAATCCAAGATCTTACAGTTAGTATGAGGTAGAACTACTGTTCCATTATAAGTGACAGACTCCAAATGCCTGATGTAGCCCTGGTTCCTCTTTTTGATTTTCCCAATGTGACCTGCAGAAGTGAAGTGACTTAAGCAAGTCATATAGTTAGTTACTGGCAGACTTGGTACCACATCACCTGATATCTGGTCTTGCACTCTTTTAATTCACTAGGTTGGACAATCGGACCAAGCAAGATCCACCTAAGATGATACTTTTGTAATCATTACAGATAGTCTGACACTAACATAGAGTGGCTAGGGCAGCTAGATGTTCTAGGCATTCTAGAATGCTGTGAAAGAATTCACAGTTGTAAGAAGATTGAAAGACTGTATATTTTCATTTGGTTTTCAAAAATACTATTACCTACCATCACCAAAACTATAGGTAAAGTAACTATGCTTTATTGCTATTGGTATTGGCCCCTGTCCTTCCCTCCCCCTCGTCCCTCCCTCCCTCCCTCCCTCTCTCTCTCTCACACACACATACACACACACAGAAATTGGTAATACAGTTGCAAACATGGAAAATAATAAAAGCTTTTTCTTTTTAGCATTATTCTCAGAGGCACAATTAAAGAACCAGTGTTCGTCCTGCTGATGCGAAAAATCAAAGCAAGTATGCAGAGGTGCGTGTAGAAGATAATCATCACAACATTGTTTACAATAGTTTTAAGCTTTTATAGTATTTTCCCCATTGAATCCTGAGGTTAAAATATATCCATCAAAAAAACTTTAAAAAAAATGTATAAATCTTAAGATTCAACTACCTCGAAGGTACAGCCACTGACATTCTTTTCTTTATTCTTCTCCTTCCGACTACTTGCTTTATAAAGCATTTATTATTCAAATGTACCTTTCCACATCTTGAATTAATTACAGCCTTTCATTTGAAAAAACATATAGGCTCTATAAGTCAGTTCAAGAAAGATTTTTAAAAGTTAGAAAAATAGGCAAGGGCAGAATTAGGAAATCTCAGAAGTAACACAAATGGTCAACAATCAATGAAGCAAGGTTCAATCTCATTAACATTCGGGGGAAGGTACGATGAGATCTCACTGTTTAAGAGATTTGTAGAAATTTAAAAGATTGGTAATATAATGTTTTGAAATAAATTTCTCTTACATTCTTTGGTGAAAATGTAAATTGTTTTAGTCTCTCCTGGGGCTATTTTGTGAGTATACATTAAAATTGTTAATTGATTCATAACCTCCAACTCAGGGAGTCCAGTTTCTGGCATAGACCTAGAAAAAATACTCACAAATTTGAGAGTGGTGATAATGCTCTTCTAGAAAGGTTTTCTTCCCCTAGCCTCATATCTTTTTTTAAATCAAATTTATGGGGTGACATTGGTTAATAAAATTACACAGGTTTTGAGTGTACAATTCTATAATACATCATCTGTATATAGCATTCTGTGTTTACCACTCAAAGTTAAATTTCTTTTCATCACCATATATTTGACATCCTTTACCCTTATCTACCTCTCCCCACCCTCGATAACCACTAAACTGTTGGCCATTTGTATGTTTTCTTGGAAGAAGTGTCTGTTTGGGTCCTCTGCCCATTTTTTAATTGAATTGTTTGTGATTTTTTGTTGAGTTGTATGAGTTCTTTGTATATTATGGATATTAGCCCCTTATCAGAGGCGTTGTTTGCAAATGTCTTCTCCCATTCAGCTGGCTGCCTCTTTGTCTTGTTGATGGTTTCTTTTGCTGGGCAGAAACTTTTGAATTTGATACAGTCCCATTGGTTTATTTTTGTTTTTACTTCCCTTGCCTTTGAAGTCAAATTCATAAAATCCTCTCTAAACCCAAGGTCCAGGAGTGTAGTATCTAGGTTTTCTTCTATGAAATTGTTTCAGGTCTTATGTTTAGGTCTTTGATCCATTTTCAGTTAATTTTGGTGTGTGGTAACAGATAGCAATCTAGTTTCACTCTTTTGCAGGTAGCTTTCCAATTTTCCCAGCACCATTCATTGAAGAGGCTTTTCTTTCTCCATTGTACGCTTTTGGCTCCTTGACAAAAATCATTGGCCCATATATACAGGGGTTTATTCCTGAACTCTCTATAATTTGAAGTCAGGCAGTATGATACCTTTGGCCTTGTTTTTTATTCTCAGGATTGCTTTGACTATTTGGGATCTTTTGTGATTCCATAAAAATCTGATGATTTTTTGTTCTATTTCTTTAAAAAATGATGTTGTCCTTTCAGTGGCTTCTCATCTCTACTTTTTTGCCCCTCCTGATTCAGCAAGTCCCTGGTGGGGCCCAGGAATTTGTACTTTTTTATCATGGTAAAATATATATAACATAAACTTACCATTTTAATCACTTTTAAGTGCATAGTTCAATGGCATTAAATACATTAATATTGCTGTGCAACCATTATCACCATCTTCCTCCAGAATTTTTCTTCTCAAATTGAAACTCTGTATCCATAAAACAATAGCCCTATTCCTCCTCCTTCGCAGGTCCTGGCAACCAGCATTCTGTGAAACTGACTACTGTAGGTACCTCATATAATTAGAATCAGATATTTATCCTTTGGTGTCTGGAATAATTCATTTAGCATAATGTTTTCAAGGTTCATCCATGTTGTAGCATGTCTCAGAATTTCATTCTTTTTAAGTCTGAATAGTATTCCATTATATGTATATGCCACATTTTCTTAATCCATTCATTTATCGATAGACATTTAGGTTGTTTCCACCTTTTGGCTATTGTGACTAATGCTGCTGTGAATATTGGTGTAAAAATATCTGTTCAAGTCATTGCTTTCAATTCCCAGAACTCATTTATTTTTCCATAAAATCTAAAGGCCTTATGTAATCTTCTTCCTTTAAAAAAGCATACATACCACCTCTCTGGTTGTTTTCCTTACTGTTTTCCCCCTTGTTTACTAAGCTTTGCCCACACAGCTCTCTCATCTTCCTCCAATCTTCCAAGCATACTACTGCATCAGAGTGCTTGCCTGTGAAGTTGGATCCCTTTGGCCTTAAAATTTTTCCCAAGACACCTGCCTAGTTTGTTCACTCACTTTACTCAGGTCTCTGCTCAAATACCATTTGTTTTGTGGACATTTCTGAATACGTGATATAAAGTAATATGCCCTCTGTTATTTATTCTTTGTTGCTTTACCTCACTTTCCTTTTCTTCTTTCTCCTAATTGGAATCAGACATCCTATTTCTTTATTGGTTTGTTGTCTATCTTCCCCACTTAGAATGTAAATCACATGAGATCAGACACTTTTTTTTTTGTTCTCCAATGTAGCTCCATGTCCTGGAACAGTTTCTAATTCATAGTAGGCAATTAGTAAATATTTGATGAGTGATAAAATGACTAACTGACTGAAGGAATGCATATATGCACAAAAAGGCATGTCTGATATTTATTGTAGTACTTTTCATAATAAAAAAGAAAATATTCGTCATTAGAGAGTGGTTAAAAAACTAGATACATCCATACTATGAAATATTCTACAGCAGTAAAAAAATGAGGTAACTCTATATGCACTATTACTAAAAATGTTCAAGACATAGAAATAAGTTTTAAAAAGCAATTTTAAGAATAATACAAATAGGATGCTAGAATTTATAGAACACTCATGAGTTATCTCTTGTTAAATAAATTGAATGGGGAATGTAGTAGGGGAGAACTTTGCTTATCTAAATTATTTTAAAAATCTGCACCAAAGATGTGTATGTGCATTACTTGTATAACTTGAAAAAAATAAAGATAGATACATTAATAGATATATAAAAGATTACATGTTGGATAGATGAAGAATTCCTGCTTTCACCGCTGCAAGAAATAAAACTTAGAATTTGGGATTTTTGACATTTGGCATAGTGTGCCAAAAGTCTGGTTATGGTCCATTTGGATTATTAAAGAAATAAGAGCTCTTAGAACAAAAGGTGGAAAGTACAGTAGTAATTGTCTGCTGATGTTTCCCTCTGTCTTCCTCTACCATCCCATATGCATACATTTGCATACATCATATACACATATATGCACACACTACCAGCCATATGCATACATTTCTATGTTAAAATATTCCATTAGAATATATAAGTAAGCATTTCTATGTTAAAACATATCATTCATATAGACAGATATCTATGTATGTAATCTATATAGATATAGATGTAAATATAGATATAGATATCTATATAAGTAATCACAAATATCAATATCTGAAAAGGTATGTACCAATTAACAGATGTTACCTGTTCTTTTAAGTTTAGGAGATTTTTTTTCCTTCTTACTACTTGTCTGTATATTTTCCAGTTTATTCTATAGCAAGCATTTATTACTTCAGTAATTTGAAAGAAAATAACTATATTTTTAAAGTAAAAAATTGCAAAAGTAAAAACAAACCTAATTTTACCTTGTTATGTAACACACAGAGTAAGTCTGCAAACCAACGGAAGGATTGGATATTTCTGCACACCCAAATAAAATACAGCCTTCTAAGTTTGTATGGTTTCCAGTCATCCCTTTAAAATTAAAATAACATGACAGTGATTAGGATGGCAAAAAAATAAGTTAAGAATCCATGTATCTTCGAAAATTTTGCCCTTCATTAGTAAGTAACCAATAGAAAAACCAGTCATTTACATTCCAAGTGTCTGATATAAAACTTACTAAAACACCCAAATGAATCTAAACTGCTGACTCAAACACATGATAGACTCATGTTATACATGAATTTTAGTTCATACTTGTGAATATTATATGCATATCACCCACTTCCAGTTGAAGGTAATAAACTAAACTCCTCAATCAGAATAATACCGGCCCTGCATCTCAGAAAGTTCTTTATTTTCAGTGAATTCTATCACCTGGCGGGGCTCCAGTCATCATCAGTCTTGCCTGGATTCCACGCAAAGTGAGCCAAAACCATTCCAGAAATTGGTTGTTTATCCCCTTCATAACATCATTAAAGAAGGAGATTTCACAACCACCTACTATGTAATGCATTCCAGTAACTCATGATTCCAAGCCTGGATTCCCATTTATAATTAGGAAGTAGGCTAGAGATTAAGAAAATACTCTTTCCTTAACTTTAGGTGTCCAAATAACTTGCAATATGTTTTCAGAAACACATGATTGCTGGCTTGAAATAACCTTCAAAAAATCCTAAATTCATATCAAGTATTTGAAATTGAAATATGATATCATTCAAACACATCACCTTTTGGGGGGGTACTACATTAAACAAATTTCATGCAAATTGTGTCTTGTTGAAAAGTGAATAGAATAGATTTGAGAATACTTTCATATTGTCATTTTGTTTGTGTTTTCACGACAATATTAATCAGTTAATTTTTGCTTATAATCCTAGAACTAAAATAACTGCAAATGTATTTCATGATTAAGCAATCTAACATCTAAAATTTCTATCTTTTGGTCTGTTATAAATTTGCTGAGTAACAGACCAAAAAATGAAGGCCTCATTTTGTCATCTCCTCAAACTTTCCCTGACATACTTCTACAATAATACTAGCCCTTTATTTCTATATCCCATTAATCTCTCTTCTTTTCATTGTAGTTCTAATATTCTCTGAAATAATGTTATTTATTAGTTTCTCACTGGTTTATTTTTACCTGCTTCATTTGAATGTAAGGTTTTTAAGGGCAGGCACTCAGCTTTATTTGTTACTGTGCTTCCAGTAACTATAAGATGGATTAGCACACAGGTGCTCAAAAATATTTGCTGACTGAATGGATAAGTGGTGTCACTTACCACTGATGAGGAAGTAGAGAAATGAAGGCTGGTGGAATGACTTTAATAGAGGATAAGGGCAGAGGAATGCATAATTGTGATACTGACATATTTTACAGGAGAGCATGCTGAAAGTCAAAGACCACATGATAAGAATCACTGAATTATTCCTCTCATCGACCAGTAAGTAAATGGAGTTCCTCCAACAAGTAGAAGGATTCAGTAAGGATTTACTTCATACTAAAAGAGAGATGTCTAAAATATTGGCAGTTCTCTATTTGGACTAATAAAATGGATCAAAATGACATACAGCAGAGTGTTGAGTATTGATGCAAATGGAGTTACTCCAATGCCTCCAGCCACGCAGAGGCTAACCTCATAGTTCAATGATTCCTCAAATGGACTTCCAAAGGGACCATCAATGTATAGCCTGTAGAGAAGGCAGACAATGGTGGGAAAGATGAAAATGAGTTAAATTAATTTTCTGTAACATATAGCAAACATACTGAAAACAATTTCTAGGCTTTGTGATGGTTTAGGTCTTACTTCATCAAATTTCACAGTGATAAGCCAAAAAGAACAAGAAATGTTCATGAACTGTCCATATTAGAATAGTACATCTGTTTCTTAGCATACCTTTTTAGAGGTTAACAGTCATTTAACATATAGAAAAATGTATATAGGACCATGACAGATAGCTAAGGACAAGTTAAAGCTCTGATCATATTATATTACTATATTTGACTAAATTAAAATACCAACTGCTTTACTGTGTATATATTTAATAAATAATGTTCACGTTAATGGCAAAGTCAGTAGTAGAAATATTTACCAAAACATTTACTATGTGAACAGAAAAGTAATAGGAGAAAAGAAAAGAAACGAATACAGTTCCTCCTCTTGCCACAGTTAGGTTTTATTAGTATAGAAACAGCTGGAGAACAATCTCAAAGGAATTTCTAATTACTCTACTAGTGATTATATATTCAAATGTGTGTGTGCATGTCTGTGTGTGAAATCCTTAACTACAACAAAACTTGCTAATTGTTCACTCAATATTCATCCATTCTTTCTTATTTAAAAAAACTAAAAAACAAATAAACAACAACAACAACAAAAACATTCATTCCATTCAGGGAAGCAAAGTACCAGCCAAAACACTACATTTCCCAGACTCTCGCATCCATTTCGGCTGTGTGACTATGTTCTGGTTAAAGGAGTATAAATGTAAGTGCAACTGGAAAAAGTGGAAGGCTCCTTGCAGGAAGCTGTCTCAGTTGAAAGTTGCATCTCTTTATTCCTCCACCTTTCTTTCCTCCTTCCTGGTACCTAAAATGTTGACTTGATGGTCTAAATACTTATCTTTGATGACTATAGAATTACCATACCGTCTATGAACTACCTATTTCCAGATATCTTTGTGTTAAAAATAAAAATAAAAAACATACAAGGTGCTACTGTTTTAAAACTCTTTTTATTGTAAAAAAATAACTTTGCTAAAAAATAGTAACATTTCTAAAAAGTACATTTGTGTTCTCAGCCTTACAATACACATGTCATTCATTGTTAGGAATGATTCCAACAGATCGCTTAAGATTAAGCATCTGTGGGCTTACCAGTTAAGTGTTTGCCAACTACATTTATGAATGGATAGTCTTTTGACCTGTAAGCTCTATGGCTTGTAGTCTGTATTATATACTACTAATCATTGCCAAAATCTGTTTTCCTTTCCTCCTAGGTACTCAATAGACTATGTTTCCTGGGCTTTTTGTGATTATATTGAGCCTTGTGTCCAATTCTGACCACTGGGCTATGAGTGGAAGCATTTGTTATTTCTGGAGTGAGGCAGGAAAAGTTTTTCCCTTCCCCATGACAACAGTCAAATTTTAAATGCTTAAGGTAGTGTTCTAAACATAGCAGAAATTCAGAAAATAGTGATGAATCATACACTCACAATATGCTTGATTCTTATATTTATTTCACTCAAACTTTACAACTTATTTACTCAACAAACAAAAAAACATATTTCAAAGTTAATAATACAGTATATTGGGTTCTTGATAGAAATCTCAAAATATCACTGGCTCAAAAACAACATATGAGAATTGATTCTACCAGTTTTTACCATGTAAGCAAATTTAGGACATAAACATTTAGCAACAAAATTGGGTAAAAATAAGTACTTCCAACAGTAAAAACTGGATTATTGTAAATCTGTACAACTATTTTAGAATCCACTAGACCTAGTGCCATCGTCTTAGTCATACACTCATTCATTCAACAAATGTTTTTCCGCTCCTGCAGTGTACCAGACACTGTTTCAAGTGTGTAGGATACAGAAGTGAGTAAGGTAGAAAAAGTCCCTGATCTCATGGTTCTTCTATTCTGGTAGGAAAAGAACTAGCCCTTAAGTAAAGATATAAAAAGATATATAATGCCACAGTGAAACATGCTCCTAAAAATAGGTAAAACGTAATAATTATTGAGGCTAGGTGATTTGGCACATAAAAGTTCATTATAGTGTTCTGTTTACCTTTGTATATGCTTGAAATTTTGCATAGGCAGTTTAAATGTGCATGTGCCATTCAATCAGAGACCTAAATGAAGTGAAGGAGTAAGATATAAAACCATCTGAGAGAAGGATCTTTCCAGCAAAAGTAACAGAAAGTGTAAATAAACAAAGCATTCTTGGCTCAAGTATATATGCACACCAGCTAAACCCTTCTCAGGAAATTTCAGCTCAGCTTCTCTGTTCAATCTGCTGATAATTGTGTTTAAGAATTTTCTTTGTGAAGGACTAATGCTCTATTTGGACCATTCCATGCCGGTTTCTGTTGATTAACAAATATTTTAGCACCTATCTTATAAAAAGCACTCTTCAGGTGCTGGAGGTTACGGCTGTGAACAAGAGACAAAAATCCCTGTTCTTGTAGAAGGCTTCTCTTTGATGTGGTTATCTGACATCCTTCATTAGTGCATACTTATCGAGAATCTTCTAAATGCAAAGTTCTGGAGATATAAAAGTATAACTCTTGTCCTCAGCAATTTTGGTGCTGCCCCATTACTCTATATGCATGCCTACTTCCAAAAAGGAAAAACAGACACAGGGCATTTTACTTGAGTAGCCAAGGATAAGAGAGAGGACTCATTAAGCAATTACCTTTCCTACTTGTCTGCTTTCCAACTCCCTATCCCCACCCCCCACCCCCAAACACACACACATTCCTTACATCCCATATAACTCCTCTTTGGTGTTCCTGAATAACTTTGGCCAACAAGACAAGAACTCAGGGTTCTAGTCACTTACTAGGTTGGGTCATCAGTAAGTTATTTGTCCTATCTAAATCTGGTTTCCTACATCTCTAAAAGGAGCAAAGAGATGTGATAACACAGAAAACACCTGCTAAGGACTGTAGAGGGCCACAAGTAAATGCTTGTTTTGTTAATGGCATCAATGAGCACCTACAGTCCACTGTCAGGCCATCTGAGAAGTCCAGCATAATACAGGAAATGGACCAAGTTCAGGATGAGTTAAAAAAAAAATGTAGGTGAGAATGTGATTTGAAGAACCTTAGAGAATCAGCTGTTTTTTCACTGGAAATTCTTTTTGCACAAAGCGAAACAAAATTTTGATTTTTTGAGAGGAAGGATGAAAAATGAAATTACTGGTAATTGATTAGTTGGCAACAGCTGGGCCTCTGAGGAAGGCAGAAAGAGGAACTACTTAAATCATTTTTTACATGTATAACCTGGTTAATGTGCAAAATCCATTGCCTTTAATTTATAAGCAGTGACTTTTTTCTCCCTTAGAACCTGGTTTTTAAAAGAATGCTACATTATTACTATCATTACATATGTGACAAGATTATAGAAACTAAAGGCAACTATTCAAAGTCTTGCAACAACATAGTAGAGGTGAGATCAACCTGACATATTTTTAAAGCTCATGATGACCAATGAAAAGTTCCTTTAAGAAAATTGTGAATATAAGAGAATTCTAAGAAAAGGAAGAATCATTTTCCCTAGCCCACGCAGAAATATATAAACATTTTTTAAATAAGTTTTTCTCTTTAAAGTAGAATTCATTAAATGTTAATGGTTTAACTGTTTTAATGAGTAACATTGATCAGCTGATACACCAGTTATATTAGATCTCCTTTTCTCAGTGAAGAAATCCATCAGTTATAAATTAACTTAACTATATTAAAAAATAAATGTACAACCAAAACTTCTTGAAATTGTATTTTCCAGTACTTCTTATCATATCTCCCAAAACACATTGATAACATAATTAATTAAAAAGAACTTATTTTGAGAATCTGAGGAAAGAACTAGTTAGAATTCATAAAATTATTTTAAGAAAAAATCTCTATTAATTAAAAAATAGATATTAATTGTACTAGTATTTCCCAAAAGGGATTTCAAGGGACAATAAAATATGGGGGAAAAAAGTGTCTCATAGTCAAATAAATTTAGGAAATGTGTTAAGAAAAATTTTATTTTATTCGTGTGATTTTTAAAAAATATCTTTAATTCAAAAGTTCTCCAGGCTTTTAACATGCCAAAGTGCCTCAATAATTCCCAAGTAGGCAATACATGATACTCTGTAAAAACATATTTCACCACAAACTCCTTCTCTCCACAAAATGTCTGTTAAGATTTTAGAGTATAGAGAACAATTTAGGAAATGGAGACCTAGAATCAAGAAAAAGAAAAGGTACTTTTCTTTAACAGGTTAATTCCCTTGTGTGCTTTAACAAAAGATAACTTTAGCTACAATAGACATTGCAAAAATTGTTTTAAAGATTAAATAAGCAGGAGGGAGAATTAATGTGCTTTTATTTAATTCAACATATAATAATGGAAGTTTTACTATGAGTAAGGCCCACTACCAACTGCTGCAAAAAAAAAAAAAAAAAAAAAGAAAGAAAAAGAAAGAAAGAAAGAAAAAGCCAGAGGTGAGTAATTGCAATGTCTGTACTCAAGGAGGTTAGAAAAAGGAAACTGGCTAGAACAAACATACACAAGTATAAAAAAATAAGGCACAATTTGAGAACTTAAGTGTGTTATAGATCCATATGACATATACACAATACTTTGTACTTTTCACATATCTATCATAATCTTAACACTTTATGAGATAGGTGCAATATTATCATCCTCATTTAACAAATGAGAAACCTGAGGCCACAAGAGATGCCATGACCAGTCTGAAGTTTCCCACCTCCTGGATGGGATACTGGATTGGAGGAGGAAATAGGGTGTGAGGAAGAATAAAAGGTGAGGAGAGAGAGACCAGGGTCCAGTCCTTAAAGAAAATCTGTTAGGTTATGCATCTCAGTCACAGATCCAAATACATATTTCTGTCTGAAAATAAGATGTGCTTTTGTGACAGTCAGTGAGAACTATCAGAAACTAACTTGTGAGAACTATCCGATGTGAGAACTATCAGAAACGAACTTGCTCGCACACAGGCGGGAAAAGAAGAGCCCCATTGCTGCACAGCTGCTTTGAGTAGCCTTGTACTGTACTGAATCATGCAGCTGATAAAAGCGAAAAGAATGTATACAGACACTTTGCTAATGATAGCCTTTGCAGGGATAGAAAAAGGAAACCATTATTTTTAGCAAAAGCTAGATGGTGTCAAATGTTGCAATTGTTCAGTGGTGTTTAGGTTTTATAGCCATGCACTTACAACTTTTTTAAAAACTACTTTTATTATGCAGAGCCCAGCGAGGGAGGGTTGGAGTTAGCTTTGTTACAATTCTGAAATTCTCTGTCCCCAACTTCTCTGTAACCATAAAACTATCATTTAATTACATATTTTGATAAATATAAGTTTCTTAGGAATTAAGATTTCACATCATAAAAGAATGAACTTTATTCAATAAACATTTTTAAAGAATAAACAACAATTATGATGTGCTAATGTAAGACAAAAGATCTTGTTATTATTAGCCATATCCAATGAAAGAGTAGGCTATAAGAGGGTAGTATAAAAAGTAAACTAAATATTTTTTATTAATAGCCATTAGGTGGATACAGCACAATTGTATGATGTTTTAAAGATTAAAAAGCACATCTATATAAATTTCTTTTCTTAATTATATTTAATGGGGTAACACTGGTTAATAAAATTATATAGGTTTCAAGTGTACAATTCAATAATACACCATATGTATATTACATTGTGTGTTCACCATCCAAAGTCAAATCTCCTTCTGTCACCATATGTTTGACCCCTTTTACCCTTAACTACCTACTTCTCTCCCCTAATAACCACTAAACTCTTGTCCATATCTATGAGTCTTTATTTGTCTTGTTTGTTTTTGTTTTCAGTTTTATACCCCACATATAAATTTCTGATTTGATCTCAGACCAATCTATGTCAGTAAAATATGGCAAAAATGGGTATTCTTCCACATATTCTACCTGGGTTGATGTCAAAGGAGATGTTACTTTTAATGAAGTTTCGGACTATAACAAGCCTCCGGGGCAGTGAGGTTTCTATAGGAAATAGCTATTTTCGAACTAAACCAGACAGCCCAAGGATAATTTTTTTACCAAAATAAATTTATGGAAAGATACTACAATACAAAATCATTAGTCTGTTCCTTGTCTAACCTGATAATAGAGCTATGCAATTGGCACAGTGCTGTGTGCTTTAGATGAATTATTTATAATTATTAAATAAGAGTAATATGGTGTTATTCCACTTTATTGTTTAAAAGCTGAGATTCTGCAAGTTTAAATATTTGCTTAAAGCCAACATCTAATAAGCCACACGTCTACCATCAGAATAAATTCCATTTCTGTTTATAAACAAAGTAAAAACGTCTTTCTCAATTAGGAGTTTGCTCTAATTCTTTCAATCAGAGAAATAATTAATTGAACCTTTATCTATGATTAGTTATTCTCTTTATGTTCAGAAATATTTTTACTTGAAAGTCTATCTTATCTGAAATAATTTTTCTTTGGTTAGAATCTCTCTGCTACATTATTTGCCTTCTTTAACTTTCAGCCTTTCTATATCTTTATGTTTTGTGTGAATCTCTTGAAAACAACTGACTGCACTATTTCATATTCTCAATCTAGTCTGACAGCCTTTTCCTTTGAACTGTAGAATTTAGTTTGATTTTGTGGAATTACTTACCACAATATCATCTTGTACTGTTTATTGATCCAACCTTTTTCTTGTTTCTTCCCCTCCCCCTTTCTTTTCTTGACTATTTTTACATTAAGTGTTTGTCTCTGCTTTTAGTTTTTTATAAGTAAATTATGATGTTTCCCACGATAAATTTATTTTTATTATGTTGGGATTTATTAGTAACCCTGAATTTGAGCTATTATTTTTTCAAATATTACATCTCCTATACTGTTTCTCTCTCTTTTTCCTTTCCTTTTGGATTTCTAATATAAAGAAAGGCAGGAACTTCTCATTCCATCCACAATACTTCTTAACCTTTCTTTTATATTTTCCATATCTTTGTCTCTCTGTGCTGCATTCTGGATATTTGTTTTATTTGACAATTTATTTACTCTATGGTTGTGTTAATCTGCTAAATTTATAATATTGTATCTTTCATTTCTAGAAGTTCTATTGGCCCTTTTCAAAAGTACCTTGAGTCTTACTTGTCCCATGTCTTATTATTTTAATGCTGTTTCAATTCTTTAGAGATATTAAACATTTTTTTATACTTTTTGAATATATAATTTCTA
>NW_011888865.1:4250586-4274318 GCF_000151845.1 Pteropus vampyrus
TGGACTTAGTTCCTATAGAAAATTAAGAATAAAAAAACATTTTTTGTATTGATTTTGCTTGTTGTGCTGGCTAATGTAGGCCTGATCTGCTAACAAGAAACTTGAAACTTTTATTAACATGTAATAGCTCAAATAATATTTTTTTAAAAAGCTACCAAACTCTTTAAACTGTTTAAACACTAGGTAGTTAACTGGAAACAAATTATAAACTGACCAACCCTTAGTAAATTTTCAAGTATAACATCTAGCAAATTTCACACCCCACTCCAACATATATTTAAACACAGCTGCAACCCTTACTAAAATAAAATTATCTCTGAAAGCTTTTAGAGGCAATATATTCGGTTAAAATACTTTTTAAGATTGAGTTTATACCTATAGACTTTTGTACTGTAATTAGTCTTTCCAACAAAAAAGTATTAATTTATAAATTGTATTTAATTTGAACTGTTGTTTATTTAGATGGTCATGAATCCTTATATTTTCTATGGCTTACTATGTTTTTAGGCTCAAATATTTTACAATATTTTTCTCAAACAAGTTATTACATCCTTTTCCTAACTTTCCTTTTTCTACATGGCAACTTTCCTCTTGCTAAAAGCAAGGTAATAGCAGGTCTTTATCTTAATTTCTCGCTAATCTTAGCTGCACAAACTTTTAAACCTCAAATTTCTTTGCATTATATTTTGTTTTTGCCATGTCTTTTCCATTAGTTTAGAGAGCTCAGTTTAACTAAGAAATAGACCATGATTTCTATCATTATTGTTCATCTTATCATCACAGCTGGAAAAAAAAAAAAAAGAGGGGTTAGAGAAGAAACAGAAAAAAATAGAACAAATAAAAGTACAATGTAATTCAATGTAAATGAACTAAAAATCAGTTCAAAGGAAAAGACTGTCAGACTAGAATTAGAAAGTAATAGCTCTTTTAAGAGATTCACCTAAAATATAAGGATGAAAAAATGTTAAAAGTTTAAGGATATAGAAGGGAAATTCTAACTGTTGCATAATAATTATAGTTACAATGATTTCTAATAAAATAAACTTTATGGAAAAAACATTACTATAGATATGTTGTTACTAATGATTGATAATTCAGCTGAATGTGCTTTTTCAGATTTCCTTTGTAATCAAAGACAGGTGACTATGGGGAGAGAGGCTTCTCTATCCTATTCTCTTTTTTTTCTGCTTAGCGCTGAGCACTTCTCTTCCCTGGTGACAGTTGTAATAAATTTCACTTTGAAAGGAATAAAAAGCCCCTCATTAGGCTTTGACTAATATATTGTGGCACATTCCTATTCAAAGTGTGGTTCTTGAACCAATAGCATCAATTTTACCTGAGAACTGGTTAGAAAGACAGACTCTTAGGCCCCGCCTCAGACTTACTGAATCAGAACCTGTGTTTTATTTTACTAAGATATCCAAGTAATTCTCACACATATTAAAGTCCGAGAAGCACTGCTCCAGTGCATCTTTCCAGATAACTCTGTTGATGTCAATTATAATGTGAGAACGTCCCTCTATTTTTCTCTTGTATTCTGTGAATATTATCTTTTTTGGACTAATAAAAAGTGATGATTTAGTGATTTCAAGAGCTGGAGGATAATGTCGCTACCTAAATATAAATCTTCCCCCAAACTGTATGAACACTAAAGAATGGAAATAAAATCACAAATAATCCATGACTTTAACATTACTAGAAGACAAAGAATAGCTATTGTAGAAAAATAATCACTAAATACCAACAGAAAAAAAAGTGGTTGAAATGGAAGACAGGAAAAGAATGCCCAAAACATACATACATACCTACATACATACATACATACATACATACATACATATATATATAGAGAGAGAGAGAGTCTCTGAAAATAAAACAAAACTAAAACAATGACACAAAATTATATTTAAAAATATAATCTAAGTAAGAATTTAGAATACAATCAATAAAATATCAACCTATAAAGTTATACAGCCTTTGGAAATTAAATATGATATTACTACATTTTGTGGGTATATGGATTTTAATGTTCTGCCTCATCTTCCCCTGACATTTTTTGCTTCCCTATGTGACTCTAGAATAACAGAACTCTAAAATGATGAATTTCAGTTTTGACTGCATTATTTCTCTGACAGAATGAAATAATCACTCTATTTCTATTATTTTTTGTTGTTCTAGCTTCTATGCTTACTAATAAATTGATTAGTGGCTCCTAATATATGAGGAAATTGTATAATTAATAACTAAAACTCATGGAAGAAAAGTATGTAACACAAAATACTACACATGACTGCGCTTTGAAAACAATAAAACACTATAAGAAAAAACATATTTTCATAAATACAGCTAGCCCTACTGTCTAGGCATCACCAGATTTCCTCCTTGGATTTTATCGGTAACTCAAAACCCAAGAAAATCAGAACGCTATGTTAAAATAGTTTAACCTAGTTGTCATCTCCAATTGCTGGCACATAATAGGCACTAAACGAATATTTGTTGAAAGAAGTACTAAAAGAATAAAATATGCTCAAGATGTCCATTTGCCTTTTACTTTAATTTAGAGACCTAATATAGTTGAGACCTCATACACTGTGAAGACGAATGCTCGCCGTAGGGTAAATGTTATGTTCTCAAAATTTTCACAGCAATTACTTTCAGTACAGAAATTTCAACAGTAGAAATAAGCCTTTTGAAATCTAAGTAGGAGGAAAACTACATCTTAAAAGAGTTATTAAAGAAAATTTAAAGAAGATGAATAATAAAAAATATATTTTTTCATATATAGCAATATAGTAAATTAGCAAGTAGCCTCTCAAACCCTGTTTAAATCCAGGCTTCACCAGCTAGTAGCTATATGACCCTAAGCAAGTTTCATATCACTTGTATCTCAATTACATCCTTTATAAAGAGAAGGTGATAGAAATAATGTACATCTCACTGGTTATTTTAAAGATTAAATAAGATAATTCAGGCAAGGCAAGGACCATTGGTTTTCTACTTTTTATTTATTTTCCCTTTTTCATTCCCACTTTGGGGGTGGTGTTAATGTTTAAGAAAAGAAAAGAACTGTATTTCCCACCCTTTTGTACAAATGGTGTGGGCCATAAGACACAGTTTAGGCTAATTAGGTATAAATACATGTTTTGGGTTGGGGTTCTGATACATTTCTCGAAATGGAGGCTGTGTACCTTTTACACCTTTTGCTCTTCTTCCTCTGTCTGAAACAAGGATATGATGGCAAAGCTGAAGGAGTCATCTTGCAATCGTGAGAGGGAAAGGGAAAGGTTGCTGCAGACACCTCAGATGTAATATGCTGACACAGCACCGATACCAGAGCCACTTATCTCGGTACTTTTTGTTACATGAGAAAAATAAGCCTCTGTCATTTTTAGCTACGTTTGTTTTATGTAGCTGAATGCTCATACACATGATAAACTTTTAATATACTACCTGAACACAGTAATCATTTGATAAATGTTAGATATTATTAATAATAAAGTGTTGCAATTTACATCCTTTTTATGCTGATGTAAATGTACCCTTTTCGAATAATTATTTGCCTTTTGTATTTTTTTCTGATTAGCTTTGACTTAAAAAAAATTCTAATAAATAAAATAAATTATATAAGACTCTTACCTCTAAACCCTAAAATGAAGTATAAAAACAATAGAAACTCTTCATTGAACATTTCATTTAATCCAGGGCCTACAATAAATATTCTATATACACCTTCACTCTTAATCCATACAACATCTTCACACAGAAAGATATAATCTCCCTTTACTGAAGTGAGAACTAAAACTCAAATACATTATGTAATTTTCTCAAGGCACCCTTCTATTAAGGGGAAAAACTATCATTAAATTTCTTGTGAGTCTGACTCCAAAGCTCATTTCCTTAACGATCACATATTAATCATTACAGTCAATTTTACATTATTTTGGTTAGGATTAATAATACATCTTGGCAAAAAATCTGAAAAGGGTGCATTGTGCCAACAAATTCCTGGAAAATCCTGCTTTGCAGACTAAAAGGGTTCAGGGCCATCCTTCACAATTCTTTCATCTGGGAAAGAGACGAACATAATTAACAGTTCCCCTTGGAGAGGATGGCATTGTAGTTTTAAACCATTCCATTCCTAGAAAATAATTATATCAATAAAAAACAACAAGAAGGGAGAGAAAGTTATAAAGCCTGAGATAGTCTTCAAAATCTTCTATCCTTCTCCAGTGGTCCTCAAACATTAGTGTCCATCACTATTTCCTGGAGGGTTTATTAAAACACAGAGTGCTGGGTCCTACCGCCAGATTTTTGAGTCAGTAAGTCTAGGGTAAAGTCTGAGAATCTGTGTTTCTAACAATATCTCATGTGAAACTGATATTTTTAGTAGAGCAGGTAAGGAGGACAAGGAGGGAGCTGGTACATGTGATGATTTTAAATATGGTGATCAGGGTAGGCCCTTGACATGTGAGTTAAAATTTAGTGGGAGGTGATGGCTGGTAGTCACATTGTTTGGACTTCAGGAACAACTTAAAGAAATAAACTTCACCATCAGAGGGCTAAGAAATCTCTGTAACTAATGGGTGTTATTATCTAATGCAATCTTATACATACATAAAAGCAATACTGTTTGAAAAAACACTTTAATTGATGTTTGTTTCTTGGAGTTCTGAATCATTCGGTCAAAGCCTTACAAACAGAAGGCATTAATTAATTTAGGGAGAAAACTCTTTGACAAGGAATTCCCATAAAACAGGCATATTATCAAAATTATACTACCATAATCATTATGAACTGATAAATTTAATATCACTGGCTTTTAACTGCCGTTTTAATATTCATTTAAGCTATAAAGTTCATAAACTGTTTCTAAAATCATTGTTTAACTCTGATAATATCTCAGTCTTCTAGAGCCTGGAATATTGTTGAGAGGCTATAAATCACCTTATGCAAAAAGGAGGTAGTTTCTATCTAAGGATATTAAATTGGATTTTAAGATTTTAACAAAGGGAGAACATCAGGCCACTTTGTCTCTCAACTGACAGACAACCTCTGAGTCAAAACAGACAAACAAAAATATCAAAAAACTAGAAATAACTGATGTCTGAGAAGATATATGACAGCTGAGAATGTAGGATGGGCAGACCAAGGAGAGTAAATAGCTCTTAAGGTGCTTGATAGAGCATCACTCATGCTTAACTTGTCTACTAGAAACTGTTTTACTTTCTCAGCTTATTTTGAGATTTCAGCTGCATGACCTTTCAGCTATAGGCTTGTCTTGGCCCTGTCCTTGAACCAGTTCTCGTCTGTGTCCAAAATGAGTTATTCTCTCGCTTAGCACTGAGGCATCTTTATTGCTTGCCCATTAGCCCTATACTAATAGAGTTTCTTGACATCATATATCTGAGCCAGAGTCTTCATAATTTCAACAGTGCCTCAGTTTTTGTAGGTTTCTTTTTTTCCTTTTTTCTTTTTTTTTTTTGGTGGTTTGCCTTGCTTTTGCAGTCCTGATGGCAGAGTTTTTAATCATGGGGCCTACTACCTACTGATAGACCAGCTTCATTCTGACAATTTTGCTTGTCTAGATTTGCAAATATCTGGGAATCCTCATTACTATCTTCCACACTCTAGTTAGAATATTAACTCTTTCAGATCTCTTGCCAGCCAAGTGTTAGAATATCACCCACTATATAAAAGAACATCTAAGTTTAGCAATGATAAGATGAGAGACAGAAATCCTTTAATGAAGGGCAATACTAAAATATGTCTACTGTAAGAAATGTTATGAATAGCTGTGATTGTGGAAACTGTACCAGAACAGCTGTGAACTACTCACAAGTAGGCACACAATAGAAAGAGCTCCTGCCTGATTAATCACTCTCCAAACAGATCGCGAAGCCCAGAGGCTTCTTTGTCAGGCAGAACAACATGTCCCTCTGGCAGGATCTAGACTGCAGTGAAAACACCAAAGCAGACCACGTGGTTGAACCTCTGCATCTGCCCTGAAGTGAACCATGGCTTTGAGAAAAGGTAGAACAGAGCTGAGAATGAGGATAGTGATGAGAATTCATGTTTGCAAAAGGCCAGGTACTGTGTATCATTTTACTTAATAGTCACAAAACCTTACAAGATAGAATTATACGAGGCATTGTGCATTCCTCAAAACATTAGAGCGAAAGTACTTGTGAAATAATAAGAAATATATGTATTAGTCTCTGCCCCTGGTCCCTGACACAGAGCTCCTAAAACCCTTATAAATAGGGAATCCAGGAGAATCTTTTGTGGCAGTGTTTAGTTTTTGACCCTGGTTTCTGACACAGAGCTCCCAAGACCTTTGTAAATTCTTAAGGGAAAATTCAATTTTACGTGAATTACTTCGACAGGAAAGAACTTTCAATTTTTCTGTGAATTTATTACATTTCTTTATAATGTGTAGTTCTTAGACCATTGCTATAATGAGTTTCTCCATTAAGCTCTGATTCTGCTTTAAGAGACTTCAGGTCTCTTAAAGCTATAGACTATGCTCTAATCATTACTGTGTTCTCAGTAATTGTGACCATCTCAGGTACTCAGAGGTTGTTCAATAAATATTTGAAGAATAAATGAAAAAAATGGACAAATAAATGAACGAGAGGCAGTACAGAACAATTAAGTACAATTTGGGGGCCAAATAGGAGCCAGCTCTGACATGTGAGTTTGGGTAAGACATTGAACCCCTTTAAATCTAAATGGCCTAATACACAAAATTTATAAAACTAGGAAAATAATACTACCTAACCCATAGGGGGTAATAAGGATTAAATAATGCATATAGCACACATAACAATTCCTGGCATATAGAAAGTGTTCATCAAGTATTGTTGCTTTTTATTTTTATGAATGGGAATAATTTAGCTCAAGTGGCAAATATATTGCAGACAGCAGATTGAACAAACATTACTGAACGGGTAGGGTTCTTTGGAAGAGGAATTCAAAGCTTCCCTTGGGAATAAAAAGGAAGATAAGCTGGAAAATAGATGAAATCTGGCAAGGTCATCTGAGGCTTTGCACTTTATCACCCAATATCACTGTTCAATGCCATTTTTAAGCAGCCCATTGGAAATGGCATTGAGTTGAGACATTGCTTTTTGGCCCAAACAGCCAAGGTTGTTCTTTGGTGTCAAAGTAAGCCAAACAGGAACAACTCTGAATTTGTCTCAAATAATACTCCTCTCTCTAAACAGTTCTGACATTAAGCATTTCAGAGAATTTAATCTTTATGAGAACCTAATAGAGATATGCAACATTTTGTTCCTTTATTTTCTCTCTAAATATAATGGTTAAACTTTCCAGAGCCACTGGATCATGTTTCTCTGGCCTAATTGCCAAAATTAGGTCGCAAGTCATTTATGCCAAATCTCCTCAACCATTTTACATCTCCAAGCTGCATTTACAATGATAGGAACATTTATAGCTACCCTCTAGTCTAAATACTTTTTAACCCTAAATCATTCAAAGTTAATAACAACTACACCAACTAAGAAATGAGCAACAAAACTTAGGTTTCATTTTCTCCATTTCTTTCCTCTTAACTATGAATCAACAACATTTATTTTGTATTAAGTATATATTCATTTTCTTCTTTTCACTCATCTCTGTCTGACAATAGTCACAGCTATTCATACTCTCAGAATTTCCATGGCATAATGTCCTCAATTACATCTTGATGAAAATGGGATGTGTCTGGCTTTGGCAATGGGTCAAGTGCAAGTTTACGAATGTAAAAATGTAATTAGTGAACAACATTATATTGTAGGACAATGTTTCTCAGCACCATTGCAAGTAATAATTTTTTTTAAAATGGCTTTCCCTTAAAACACACACACGTACACACATACATTTCAAGAACTAGTCAGTTCTTCATGAGTATTTTTCCCTTTTTAAATAAAGGATACCCTTTTCCATGTTTCATTATCTATTAGGTGTCTTAAGATCATAGAGATACTACACTGACTAAAGAAACCACCCCCCCACCTCAATCCAAAGTACCACAGTCCATTAGCAAACCTACATTAACTAGTGTAGAGTGAGCCTCACTTAAAGGTCAGCTACATTATGCTCTATAAATATCACTGTAACACTACATAATATAGAGCAAATAAGTTGCTTCTAAACCCATGTATTAGCTCTTAAAATATAACTCTCATTAATAAAATCTATATTCAGTGAGTCAGTAAAACAACCAGAAAAGTGAGGGGAAAATTTTTCAATATAAAGAGGGATACTGCATTGTGAATAAAAGCAACAAATACTAACGGTTTGATTAAATTTTCAGCTTTCCAGAAATTTTTGTGTCACAAAATTAAAAAGTCCTTGACTTTTAATTATCTTTAATAATGAATAAATAAGAGTATAATTGACTATAAATGAGGTAATAAATGAGAATATTTAAAATTTGTTTAAATTAGATGCAGACATACACAAATCTTTGCCCACTCATATTTATTGATTGTCCCTTACCACAACTCATTCTTCTACCCCCAACAATTTGCACTTGGGTATTACTGACATGCTCAGAGTTTTTCCTCCTATGCCCTTTTCCCTGGACCAACTCAACACACTTAAGCATTACACAAACAGAATTCTGTCATGCCTTCTCTACTCCACTAGCACCTCCTAAAATTCAACTGTCAAACTAGACATTAAACGGACAATCGGAAGATGCAAATGCTTAGTGTTCTGCAACTTAAATAAAGCAATTGTATTTAATCTGGGATTTTTATGTAAATATTATTCAGATCCAGAGGCCTTTAATTAGCATGCTTTCATTTGATAGTTCAGAAAACTGAAGCTCATAAAGATGTTAGGTAGCGGTGCCTCACAGGAGCATGTAGTAATAATTTAGAAATATTGAATAAATAGTATTTCTCTAAGTATTAATAAGAGCAGGTTGACAAAAGTATCCCAATAAAAGAGCTGTCCTCCAAGATCAATTAATAATCTATTTCCCTAAGGTGTTGGAAACATACAAATCTAGTTAATTCTACGTGCAACTTTAAATGAACAATAATAATAAATTTTGAAGCTAGAATGGAGTATTACTACATGTTAAGCTCAATTCTAAATACTTTTTATTAATTTATTCAACTTTCATAACACCCTTAAGTGGTAGGTATTATTATCTTCCCCTTCTCACACAGGTGGAACCAAGGCACAAGTGGTAAGGTTGCCCAGGTCCCAAAGTCAGCCGGTGAGGCTGTCTGCTTCAGAATCCACACTCTTAACTGCCATAATAAGACATACGTGGCATCAGTAGATGACTTTTATTCTTTAAATCCACAGACACCAAAAAGAATAACTACTCTAAGGATTAGACACTGACCAGGGATTGTCATACGATGTCTCTGTTAAATATGAGAATTTATCACATCACTATCAGAAAAGTAATCTAAGAACAAGAAGAATACATGTAAAGCCACATAGCTGAGGAAACCAGTAAGTACATTTGTGGCATGTAAGAGAAGAAAAGGTCTGCCTCATTTAGAAAGGTCAAGAGATTTCACCTCTCATAATTATCAAGATAGTAAAGAGGGATATATAGAAACTGCTAAAACTATATCTAGCAAGTGGTTACTTGAAAAACACTTATTACAATACAAATGAATCCTTACATTTAAAGAAGAGAAACAGAAAACCAGATGAGAGGTCACCCACAAAATATCTGTCCCTGTTGATATAGTATCAAGCAAAAGGAAACACGACCAGACACTGATGCCCACAGCTCATGGTCTGTACTCTGCAATAGCTCCAGCCACAGCTGGTTGCACTTGTAAGCAAGTCTTTTTTCTCTGACCAAGCTATGAAGAGCTATGAAGAGCCTGAGACATTATATTACAAGAGATGTCCTTGTTAGCTAGGTTAGGTTTTTCTGGCTTCTTCAGAAATATTGAGAAAGAAAACATTTCATTTTGCCCTCCCAAATCTCTCCCGTTACTTGTCCATTCCTTTCTCAATACCCAGTGAACTCCTATTGCTTACTTGGGATAATTTCTAGATTGAATGAAGGGCAGAATCTCGGAGTCTTGACTAGATGGAGGAAGTAGTAAATCTCGAAATCGTTCTGTCAAAGGAAAAATAAACATGAAGCTTTAAAAAGAGTCATGAAAATAATTTCTAAATACAATTAATTCCTATTTTTTAATTTGTTCACTCTTTTTACTGTATACCCTTTATTAGAAATTTACCCACCATTTTCTATATTACTAAAATAAATATTAAACTAGGAAGCATTCATTAGTATAAACTAATAAATTATTAAAATTGAAAGATTAGAGGAAATATATATAACCAATAAATATACAAAGAGATGCACAATCTCATTAGTAACCTGGGAAATGCAAATCAAAATCATATACCACTGGATAGTATTCACATTACGTGGCATGCAATTGACAGAAATTAATCTCACAAGACCAAGTGTTAGAGAGAAATGTGGATCAATATAAGCTTTTATATATTTCTGGTGAGAATACATGTTGGTACAATAGCTTTGGAAAGCAATTTGGCATTATTTTTTAAGTTTAACCTTTACATATCTTATGAGCCAATATTTTTATTACCAGATATATATTCTGCAGAAACTTTTATATATACATCTCAGGAAGCAAGTAAAAAATGTTCATAGCAGCATTGTTCGTGACAACAAAAATATAAACAACTCAATTGCCCAACAACAGGTGAATGGAAAATTTCCAGTAGAGTCACAAAATGGAATATTAATTAAAATGAAATTGAATGAATTCAGTTACAAATAACAACATAGTTAATCATATTAGTATGATGTTAAGTGGGAAAAATACCAGCAGATTACATATATAAGAACATCACTTTTTGTTGAGTTAAAAAAAAAACTAAGCAACATATTGTTTAGGTATGTTATATATGAAACAAAGCAAACCGATGTAAAAGAAGAAAGGAATAGTATACAGGATTCAGGACAATAGCTATCTTTTAGGAAGAGTAAGGAGATGAAAAAGAAGAAAAATAAAAAGGTAGGTATAAGTGTTAATATTTCACATGTATTAATTATAGCATCATGCATAAGTGAATGAATGAGTGAATGAATGAAGGGCAGGAACTGTCCAATGATGATATTAGCCCATAAAATTCTGTGCTCGTGCAGTTCGTAATGGTGGAAGGAGGGAGGAAAGGAGAGAGAAAAAAGCAGAAAGGGAAGAAGGAAGAGAGGGAAGAAAGGAAACGAGGATGCAAGGGAGGGAGGGGAAAGGAAATGGGAAAAAATTAGAAGGAAAAGAGGATTGCAGAAGAAAGAAGAATCCTAGTTCTACCTTAGAAACAGTTGTACTGTACAGCCATCTGCACTGCATAGTCTATCACTCTAATATGGATCCAGTATTTCCAGGACTAGATATTCAACCTCTGAGGTCATTCCTATGCGAAGGCTTCTTGATTCCTGCTCTTTCTTTCTCTCCTCCTACCAAATATGAAATAGATGGCCCTACTGTGTATTCCTAGTATACTCTGTGCTTGCACTGTCACAGAATTTATCACACTACATTTTATTGTTGTATGGTAGATATATATTCTAGTAGATGGGTATAGTGTCACCAGGATATAGAACATTGATACATATTAAGGTAATAGATAAATATTAGTTGAAAGAATATTTCCAATATCTATTTTTGCTGAACATAAAAACTGTTTGCCAAGATTAATCATAATGCCTTTGGAAGAGCCCAACTGGTCATCTATAACCATAAAAAGCAAGGGGTCCTGTATTCCAGCCTTGACAGAGTCCCACCATCAGGCTGAGACAGAGTGTAAAGCTGAAACTCCATGCCTCAGTAAGTACATCATTAACTGAAGGTGAGCGATTTCCACAAAACACTGAAAATCTATGCTTGATGGCAATACCTATTTCCTAGTTACTGAATAGCTAGATGTTAAATACTTATTAAAACATATTGAACAGAGATATTTAATTGAATTTCTCTGCTTTTTGTTTTTACCACTCAGTTCTTATAATACACTTGGGGAGGACTAAGAAGATCCAAACAGAGAGGTGGTTGTACTCTAGAATCCACAGATCCAAGAAAACACAATTTATTTTTCTCCTTTAAGTACACTTTTTAATTTGAGTTCATTTTTTAAATTTAATTATGTTATTGACTAATATACTGCAATTTTTAATCAATGGAATGTTCATTTCAATGAAATGTCTATTAAATTCCTCTGATGATATGACCCTTGCTTTTCAGTCTACTTTCCAATTTATGTAGCATCCCATTAAATGAGTGATTTGTAATGTTTCTCCTTTCCTCTTTCCTCCCCCATTTATTCCTTTCTTAAAAAGAGTCCTGAAAAATAAAGCTTAAACCCCAAGAGCAAATGTGATGAACTTTACACATCAAGTAAAGAACTGTTCAAACAGTTATAATAAAGATATGTCTTTGGGTACTAAAAATTGATATAAATTAAAATTTTATTGAATGTTTCCTAAACTGATTTAAATGCAAAGAAAAATAAAAATTCTTAATGTGAAAACTATAATACAGCTATAGGTTTTTCCCTATTTATGCAATAAAAAAGAATATTTTATTGTAAATGTGAAGGAAAATCTCTAAAGATGACATTGCATTAATAGGACTAAATAAAACAAAGTCAACAAAAACACACCACACACACACACACACACACACACACACACACACACACACACACACACAAAGAGAGAACAAATGTAGCATATAAAAGATCACTTATAAAGCTATCCAAACTATGAATTCTGTAATTAATATTCCTACATTTGGAGCATTCTTTAATCTGAATATTGTAAATGCAAGGAATACCAAGAGAACATGAAGACACTCGAGCAGCTATCATACTGTGAAAAATAATTTTCACATATGTAAAAAACAGAAAATATAAACAGTACCTTAAAAATGTCTTTTAAAATTTCTATTTTATCATCATATTCATAAATTCCTAAATGTATACAATTAACTTTATCCCAGAAAAGTATGATTGTTTTTTCTTTATGAGAATAAAAATAAATGATTAAAATAATCCTTAGAAAAATCTAAGTAAATGAAAAATTGTTTATAATTCTCACATTATTCCTCTAGTTTCCCAGATTTCTGCCTATCCACTAGTGAGTAAGTATCACATTTTTTATCTGATAACTGGGAAAAACAGCCAAATGTATTGATGTTTCCTTTGTTATGTAGCAAAAATTTTTAAATAATAATTGTTCTCTTGCAGCAAAGTGTCACACCAGATGATTTACTTTCTCAGTAGGCCTAAAGTCTATTTCTTAAGACAATGGTAGTTATCCAAATAATAGAACTCAGTTCTGTCACAGGGCTTCTTAGAATAAATACATTAAAGCCACTGGGGGGGAAAAAAAAAAAAGAGGATTTTCTGCAAAGTGATATTCTGATGAGCTGACTAATGATGTGATAACGTCTGGACATAAGTTTCTGCCAGTAGGGGATATATCTTAATTAACACAAGCTTTTGTAGACTTCCACCCACTCTTCCTTTCTTCCATTCAATCAACAAAAAGATTCTGAGACTACCAGACCTGGATGACATACTAAACAAAATTACATTAATTTGGGTTAGCTGTACAGTCAGTTGTAAGACAATATACTTAATTACTTAAAAACAAAGGTGAAGAAAATAAAATACTCTTTCCAATTTTAATTAAAACACTTTTGTACAAATACTGTCACAAGTTTTGTATTTTCCACTTTGTGGAAATGGCCAATTTGTAATCCTCACCTATATACAGAATGTAACAAATGTGATAGAGATTTGCACAACAACGAAAAAAATGATATGCAAATGTATTCCTGGAATGAGAATAAAGTAAAATCTCCCTTCCACTATTAAAAAAAAAGAGAGAGAGAGAAAGGAAAATAAATAAATAAAGATAGAATAGAAATATAAAGGTGATGCTGATTATGGTATTCTTTTAAAACCTAAAAGTACTTTGCATTTAGATGTGATCACAGGCATCTTTAACAAGAACTTAAGAAATTGTTTGCTTGAGGGATTCTGTCAAGGTTTTACCAACTCCAAATCATTATTTCCTTCCAGGTAAATACTTTCCTTTACCTCTTTATAGTCTCCAATATGAAAATTAATATTTTAACTACTTGAGTACTAGATTATAATGGGCAAGGAAAGAAAACCAGATAAAACATCTCTAAAGGGTGACAATGTTGCTCTAAAAAACTTAAAAGAAGTTCTTGATATTTTTATTAATAGATACCAAACTTTCTCCTCTTTCTCTTGATGCTCATATTATACCATTTGCAAGTTTTAATTATTTTTTCTCCAAAAGCACAGAAACAAAATTCTTAAGGCACATGAAGCAGACCCACTAAAGACTTAACCTCAGCTTTTACAAAATAGCTAGTATAATGTAACAGAGTATAGGAAGTTATGGAATAAATGTTGCAAAGATTTAGACACTATTCTCATATTCAAAACTAAAACAAGATCAGTATGTGATTACACCATAATATTTATATGATTTTATAAGAAACACAGATTATCTCATAATATAGGCAGTATTGTAAGTGAGTTCACATGAGAAAGGGTATACCAAAAAACAAATCTTTCTTTACTTACACAGTTTGTAGTACTTAGAAGCAATAGGCTATAACAGAAGACTCCAAGATGGTTGTCAGAAAGTGAGTCCTTTACCAATTTCTGTCTCTGTTCTTAATTCATTTTTTCAAATGATCAATGAGTCAGTCTGCTGATTGTAATTATCTTTAAGCCACCTTTCAACTTTGAATCCCTTAAAGAATATACTGCTAAGGACAGGAAGAGAAGCTTGCCAAAGTCACTGATAGGGAGGGTGGTCATATATCTTGGTTTGCCTGGGACAGTTCTGGTTTATGCTTGTTAACATCCTGATTAATTTAATACTTGTCTCAGAATTTTATTTTTAATTATACATTACTAATAAAATGTGCTGGGGTGCTAAGCCTGATACACAGGAGCACCTTCTGCCCCTGTGCCCCAAATTCTGCTTCTATGAAGTACTTGTCCAGCTGTGGAGAGTGCAGTCAGCATGTAGCCTCTAGCTTTCAGTTACATCAGGGTCTGCCTCAGGGGCAGGACAAGCGCTTTGCCCCAAACAGCTCATATCCAGTGACTGAACGAAGTAGGGTTATTTTAGCCCTACACAGGATAACTGTGGTGGGTGATATTTGCTCCAGAGTTTCCCACCAGTTTAGCTGAGGCTTCATAGAGCAGCCATGGTTGTTCAACTTCTTCCTCTACTCAATCCCATTTCCTTTCTCTTCCCTTCATAGGTATTGAACCCCAATAAGCATTATATATTCACAAATTCTCAGTCAGTTTCTGGGGAACCCGACCTGCAAGGGATAGGCTTGAGAGACCTCTACTTTGTACACAGAATGTCTGCCATGTTCTCAGCTACTATTGAGTGAGATGCATGTACACGTAGTTAAATCAGAATAAATCATTCCTTTTCCATCTCTTTCCAGAGGTAATGTAACTAACACCTTTGTAGCAAGTAGAGGTGTTCATTGTTAAAATGAAATGCTCTCAGACACATATCTGGGGGAGACAAGTAACAGCATCTAGAGTGGGCTGATGTGGGAGAAATAAACAAGTGGCCCTGCAGGTCACGTGTATACTAGCCAGTTGTGCCATGCCCTTTGATGCAGTCCACGAGATGCATAAAGCCATCATATCTTCAGGTGACAGTGTCAGTGAGAAATGTAAAAATTATAATTTAGGTTGATATAAAAATAAATAGGAAACAGAGGTTAAACATGCTACCCTAACAAATACAGAGTAGCCTAAATACTTTAATTAGTATTGTCCTTTACTATGATATATAATAAACCATTTCAATAGTAATAAGCTAAAAAAAAGATAATTTATAAAAAAGCAAATAGTAAATATATTTTTCTTTTTCAAGAAAGTTGCTGATAAACATGTAACCTGAACAAACTGTTTGTCAATATCTGCCATCCACTCTGGAAGCCATAATGATTTCACCGAACACATGAGAAGACTCAAATCTGCTGATGATGAATCAGCATGTACTCCAAAGTTTACTCATTTTTTCATGAAAACTATGTCCAATGATAATAATTTAAGACAAAAATAGATAGAATATGCCTTATGTCATCAATATCACACACACAAAAAAAGAAGTAACTTGACAATAACTGGGATCCAGATGACCTGGTCTCTGTGTGCAGTGTCAAGTTGAAGATTGCCTATTCATCAAAAGATAATAAAGCAACTCTAATTTTATAATATTGCTCAAAAAACAAATTATTAGTACATGAGAAAGTGGGTAGGAGTGAGGAGAGAGTACATTCCAAGTGTTTACAAACATCTTCAACTCTCTTACACTTCTTTCACTGCTTATATAGCTCAACATCCTCTACTGCAAGAGAGCTTTCACGCCCAGAGTAAAGCTAAAGATTCTAGCTTGTATTCTCAAGTTCAGAGTGAGGGGGATAGCTACCTGTTTCTTTTTTCTTTTCTGTCCTATCTTTCCTCTCTACACTCAATTTCCTCTTTTTTCTCTTCCTTTCTCTCTCTCTCTCTCTCTCTCTCTCTCTCTCTCTCAATGAAACTCAGACCCTTCGAACAAAAATTCCTCTTTCTCACTTCTCTAGTCATTTTCTATTCATCTCCTCATTGCATCTTTTGAAAGTGAATTGCAGGGAAGAAAGTGAGCTGGTAAAGACCACATTCTGATTAGTGAGGTAGGGGCTGGGGGTGAGGTCTTTGAACAACTACACTTTAACAATATTTATATAAATACAAAAGAATGGGGTATAACTACTGGACTTAAAAAAGAAACAATGGCATGAAAGGCAAATTTAAGACTAACAATAAAACACGGAAAACATTTCTCTATATCTAAAAGAACAAAACATCAAGAGTAAATTTTAAAACTTAACATAAAGGGGGAGAAAAAGGAGATTGTATACATACGGGATTCTGACAGTAGCTAAGTATGTTTACTCCAATTACACGTTCTGGGGTTGGGGTGATTCAGGGACCCACTGGCCCTATGGTGGCACAAACGAAGCCAAAACTCCATTAAGTTCTCATAAGCCCTTATTGTTACTGGTCTAATACAGTAATGATTTAGTTCCTTGGAAAATAGTGTTACTTTAGAGTCCATATTTAGTTCCTTAAAAGTTGAATATTTCCTTTTTTACCAATGCAGAGTCACCCTGCCAATGGCTGCAGTCACTCTGCCAAAAGGCCACAGGATAAGAGGATTATTTTACAGTTTAATTTTTGACATGTACAAGTGTCCTTTCTCAAAGAGATTTGACCATCCTTTTGTTAAAAGAGCTCAGAATCTATGAACTGACTCAAGTCTGGGAATCGGATGAAGAGCTGTGACTCTTTATTGAAATAATTCAGTTCATACGTCTATTTGCTGATCCTAGAGTTTTCTTTTCATTTATAAAATCATGTAAGACTTTACTAGCTCATCCATTTATTTGAGTCCGAAGGGCACCTTGATCAGTTAGTCAACACCAAAGATCTCTACAGGAAAATCATCCCTTCTGATAATTGTTCCAGCCATGCTGCTCATTATGGTAATTATATCCATCTTGACTTTATCGATTAAGTGCTGCCTCTTAGTCTCTGCCTAACAAGGACCTCATCTTCTCCGCTGAGTTCAAGGAGCCCGCTTCAATTATGGCCTCTCTCACTTGTCATTCTCAGCCTGCAAACTGCCACCACAGAGTCTTTCAAGGGTTCTAGAATGCCTATCATTAATGTACTTCTCAAAGCTGCAGTGAAAGAATCCTTCATGGGAATTTAGCTAAAGTGTTGATTAGCTATCATACATAATAAATTCTCTCCAGCATTGCAACCTCTCTAAGGTGTTGGATAACTTCGTTGACAATATATCTAAGAAATCTAAAGCATATATACCAGAGTCAAGAATGAATATGTCTAAGGATTTGAGTTGAAAGGAAAAAGGGCATTAACTTTTATTTTATCAATATCTTATATAAATTTTTAATAGTACTTTCCTAAGAGTAATAATTTTTAAAAAGTATACTATCATGCACACACATAAAAATGTCTTTAAGGTTACTTGTCATTCCCACTCTCACATTATAGCTTTTGTAACACTGCCCGCTCCTCCATCTGCTGAGGAAGATATAACACTGTGGCAGAAACACAGCATGCGCACCTGGGTGCACAGGAAGATACAAATTATTTTTTCCATAACATCTAGGAAATATGATTTAAATCTATAAACAAAATATGCACATCTAAAATTTTTTTTTCAGCAAACATTTATTGGTCATGTACTAAATATCAGGCACCAAATTAAGTCCTCAATAAGCTAAAGGTCTAGTAAAGAACACATGTGTTATCAAAAGATATATACACTAAAAGTAAATAAGTTCTAAATGCATACTGCAAGAGTCCAGAAGAACAGAACAATCAACTTAGCTTGGATATGTTGGTGATAAAAAGCAAAAGAATCAGGAAAGATTTATTTTAAAGAAGTGAAACAAAAACCAAAATAGAAGTCCTTCTGATCCATCGTGCTAGATGAAATGAATAATTTCAATAATGTTTTTGCTGTTTTCTATATATCAATACCTAAAGGCAGAGAATTTTAAATTAGGAGTAAGATTAAAATTTTGAGTAGAAGGAACTTTTATCGATTAAATCATACTTCATTTATCCACTCTCAACAAACTTTTAAGTACCTATTATTTGCCACACGGTATGAATAAAACAAATTCTTATTCTCAAGGGCAGCCCTGTTTATCACAAGGAAATGTCAGGACAACAAAAGAATAGCAATGCCATTCAGCTACTTGAAAAAGAATTTAGAATGTAATTACAAAATTACTTTAAGAGAAAAAGAAGAGCTGTTCTCCTAGGGATTCAAAGAAATTAATGGTTTGTCAAAATTTGATGTTTTATTTTCCTTAGGAAAAGAAATATGCACACTAATCTTAGAAAAACAAATTACTTCAAAAAATGAGAATTAAAGGGCAGACTTGGAGTAGTACATCTAAACCAACTAGAAAGATATTGAGTATAAATTTTCCTTTTCTGAAAAATTTAAATCAAGTAAATGTCCTTTATTACCATGGTAACTCAGTATTGAATAACAATAGTTGCTACTTAAAATATTGCCTTCAAAACAACATCAAAGTTTTTCAAGTTAATACTATTTTAGATAAATCAGAAAATCTAGTTGCAGAGTTAGAACATTTTCCTATTAAAGACACAGACAAATCAGTTGATAAAATTCAAATGGAAGTGGACTGCCTGCCATTCTGGAAGAGAAAAAACTATCAGTTGCATGCTCTGGTTATATAAAACTACATTCTCCACAAATACTGAGGTCAATGTTAAAGAAATATTAGAAACAGAATCTCATACTTGTCATATAATAAAAACAAACCAAAACAAACTCACACATGCAACTCAGAAGATGAGAACATGATGAGCACAATGAATATATAGCCAGAGCTAATAAATGAATAAGAACCTTACTAGGAAATAGAAACATAAAGAAACATAAAAATCCTATATTTGGCATATATCCTCTAAAATATTGCCTGTGAGATTTTCTCAACTATGGCAAAAATAATCTATTATCATTTCTACTTTATGTAGAATTAAATTATCCATATTCCAGAATTTATTTCTCTGCAAAGAATTATATAGTTTTACATCAGCAATGAGCTGAGAAAGGAAAAAACAACTCCCTCGATGCCATATGCTGTAGGTCAGGAAACTGTATGGCTGACCGGCTCAAAGTCACATGTCTAGCAAAAAGGAAAATATTAAAAAAAAAAAAAAAAAGACAAACAAAAACTCACAGTCCACTATTTTTTCCACTGTATCACACTGTCTCATTCTTGGGAGAGAAAATAGTGTACTCTTTTTCTCTTCTCCTCCTTCCCTTACTTTATTCTTGCCTAAGGATTATATAGTAAGAAAAAAATCCAGCAGGATCATACACAATCTATATGCCTCCACACTGATATTTTCAACATTGTAATGTCTAAAGGTAGGCAATACAGTATTACACAAAGGAAAATTATTTAATGAATCCTTTTATTTTCAGAGGAAGCACAGTGATAAAAGTCCATTCCTTGAATACTCATTATCCTGGTTCCTACTTGTTAAACATATTATTAAAAAAAAATCAAAAGCAGCTTTTGAAAAAATTGCAGACAGACTTCTTGGCCTCTAAATACACCAGTAAATCAATGTCTATAACTGGCTTTCTTATAAAATATAAATTCTCTTCTATTGTTACTGAGGCTAAACTACAACAAAAATTGACAGGAAGAAAAAAAGAACGAACAGAGGTTCAAAAAAAGTGAACGCAAATAACAGGCATTTTTGGATAGACAAATTATTGCTACTAAGCTTTCCACAATCCACCTTTTAAGGAAAATATTATATTTTCATTTGTCACAGCAAATGCACTTTTTTAACAATGCAGACATTCAACAAAAGAAATACCTCAAAGCGATCAAGGCTCAGCTTGATACTAATTCAGTTCCTGTTTTCTACATAAATTCTGAATACTCCCTGGGTGCATATATTCAGGAAAGAATGGGCAATTTTATCCATTTTATCTAACCTAAAACCTTGGGCTAGCAAAATTAACACATGTACCACATGGTCCTTTGATTTGTCTCTGAAAATCAACCATGCAGAGAGTCTTCTCTGTTCTTAAATAAAGGATCTCCTGGTCAAAGACCAAATCTATGAAATGGTGGATTAGGGAAGAGCAACAAGCAAATAAATATATTAATTTGCTTATTTCATTAGGTTGTTTCATTTGATAAAACTGGGTTTTCCTTGACCCTCTGGTTTTGTTTTACATAGGCAAAAGAAAACTGCTTAGTCTTCCTTTAACCAAACCTTGTCCAAGATTTAAAGGCCAGCTCAGGTTCTCATTCCTTAAAGAGGCCTTCACAGAGTATGCCTACCAGTAATAATCTTTGTTTTTATTTTTATTTTCAGCATAGTAAGGGTAGGTACTGAAGTAAGATTCTTAATCTCCTGTGGAATATAGAATAAAGTCCAAATTATTCAGCTAGATGCTAACCAGTCTGTTAAAAACTGGCTCCTACACATGTCTGCAGCCTGTCTTCTAACACCTCTCACCATGAACTCTAAACTCAGCTTCATTAACATCATATTGTTTCCTACAGACATCATACCTTTTATTGTCATCAGTGTTCTTTCCTCCTACCATGCCCTTTTCTGCCTAGAAATCTCCCACGTTGACCTGTTTTCCAGCTCAAATGAACCTTCCCAGGTCTATATGAATTTTCTAAGTTCCCATGACAGAATAAGTTGCACCTTCTTAAAGAACTCTAATCATATATCCTTGAGAATAAAATGTCGATATTTTGCAAACTCATCAGCAGTGGATATTAACAAAGAAAATCTTTGTTAACTGATAGGTGAGATATAATATATAGTTATTCTAATTAACATTTATTTGAATGCTATTGTAATTTACTCTGTTCACATGGTTTATCCATTTCTTTCCTCAACTTATTTGTTTTTAAATTGAAGGAGCTCTTTATATATTCAAGGTCTTAATGGGTATTTTCCATAACTCTGTTTCTGTTCAACTCTTTTTTTTTTATTTTTAACATAATTTTAAAATGTTTATTTAGTTAAATCTACTTACTTTTCTCTGTGAATTCTTCCAAGATAGAATGGCCTTCCATTATATAGAGATTGGTGGCAATTTCCATTTCTTCTGATTCCTTTACAAATTAACTTTTTTACGTTAAAGTGTTTAACCTATTTGGAAGTAATTTTTGGTCATCTAAAGAGTTAATATTTTTTTAATAGTTAAGTGTCAATTACTTTAACTATTTACAAACTAATACCTGATATTGATTTATGGAGGTTCCTTTGGCCTATGATACATATTTTCATATATTAAAGAGTCTGTTTATAGGCTATTTTTCTTTGTCAATATACTCCTTGTCATTTTTGCTCTAGTACCACAATATTTAAACTATTTGAACTTTATAGGAGGCAGTATAGTAAATTAACACACGATCTAGCATAAGATAAGCCTGAGTTCAAATCTAAACTCATCCACTTAATAGCTTCATGTTCCTAGGCACATTTAGCCTTGTAAATTCTTTGTTTGTTTGTAAAGTTTATTTCACTTTCTAACATGTTTTAATAGGGCCAGTCCTATCTTGTTATACAAGAGTTTCTAGATTTTCTTGTTATTCATTTTTAATTGTTTTCTTCTGTTTTTTTCAAATAAGCATTAATATTATTTTTTTGATTTTGAGTTTTAATTTTAACTAAAATTATTCTAAGCCTATAATTTATTTGAGGGAAGAATTAACAGTTTTACAATATTCAGCCTTTGTACGTAGAAACACAACATGTCACTCTAAACTATTCTTAAAAAGTACCTTTCATTTTCTTCATATTGTTTGATTCTCAATACTCATTGAAGTTATATTAATTATTTATGTGACTTTTTTAATATGGTAAAAATAATAAACACCAAATGAATGTCTTTGATAGGCTCAAGGAATATTTCGTTAGAAGTTTACATTGTAAAGGCCAACTCTTCCGGCCAAATAAATAATAAATAAATATAATTAAAAACCTCTTTTTAAAAGATGATTTGGAAAATATTGCCTTCTGTTCCTGCTCTGTGGAAAAACTAAGAGTAGGAATATTTATTCATGTAAATTCATTCCCAGACTTCAAAAAAATAATAATAAATTCCCATTTCCATTGAGTTTGGATCATAGCCCTAGTTATCTTTTCCACTGTGCTCTCTGCCAACTTTGAAAGTCTGTATAATTGAGTATTATATCTCAACCAAGGAAGACACATATTCCAAACCACCACTGAATAGTCCACCATTCCAGCATCAACAGAAGATCTGCACTATTATTGTGAAAGTGGAAAGTCAGAGGACTACATCACAAACAAGAAGAAGAAATGGGGAAGAAAGGATGACAACTCACTTGAGTATTCCCAAAGGACAGTCCCATATTAATTTTATTTATTTATTTATTTTTTACTTGTCTAAAGGAGACTGACAGCAATGGCTAAAAAATGAGCTATGCTGCTAATTTACCTCCAAAGGTTTGTTTAGCACAGCAGCATCCCCACAATTAAAACATATTTTCTTATTTGCTCCAATTGGAGGCACAGCTTTCTGCTAGGTATTGTCACTGAAAGCACTGGGATATGCAAAGTTTTCTATGCAGGTCTTCTCTCTTTTTCCTTACCTCGTGATTATGTGGATAGCTGCACGCTGACATTTTACTAGTTTCTCAATAAAGAGGCAACAAAAAATAAGATCACTGTCTATTTTTAAGTTCTTCGTCACGTTGCAACTAACCATTTTAACTCTTTACTAACTCCACTAGCTATGCTGCTACTCAGTCTAAGTATATTTGGTGGGGTTCCTTAGCATTCCATGTCCATTACTTAATTGCTACCTGCAAATGTTCTCAAAATCTCAATTCATGGAAGAAATTAGTTTTCCCATTCTAGTTAGATGTTTATGAAATCTCATCCTTCTCCTTTGCTAAAGTTCAAAAAATCATAAGAGCAGCAGTATTTTTGCTAGACACTATTCCCAATTGGATTCACAGAAAATAAGTAGCTTCCTTTGATATTAAGATCTGTAATGTCTTAGGTGAAGAAGGTGA
>NW_011888865.1:4274368-4289758 GCF_000151845.1 Pteropus vampyrus
TGTATAATTGAGTATTATATCTCAACCAAGGAAGACACATATTCCAAACCACCACTGAATAGTCCACCATTCCAGCATCAACAGAAGATCTGCACTATTATTGTGAAAGTGGAAAGTCAGAGGACTACATCACAAACAAGAAGAAGAAATGGGGAAGAAAGGATGACAACTCACTTGAGTATTCCCAAAGGACAGTCCCATATTAATTTTATTTATTTATTTATTTTTTACTTGTCTAAAGGAGACTGACAGCAATGGCTAAAAAATGAGCTATGCTGCTAATTTACCTCCAAAGCTTTGTTTAGCACAGCAGCATCCCCACAATTAAAACATATTTTCTTATTTGCTCCAATTGGAGGCACAGCTTTCTGCTAGGTATTGTCACTGAAAGCACTGGGATATGCAAAGTTTTCTATGCAGGTCTTCTCTCTTTTTCCTTACCTCGTGATTATGTGGATAGCTGCACGCTGACATTTTACTAGTTTCTCAATAAAGAGGCAACAAAAAATAAGATCACTGTCTATTTTTAAGTTCTTCGTCACGTTGCAACTAACCATTTTAACTCTTTACTAACTCCACTAGCTATGCTGCTACTCAGTCTAAGTATATTTGGTGGGGTTCCTTAGCATTCCATGTCCATTACTTAATTGCTACCTGCAAATGTTCTCAAAATCTCAATTCATGGAAGAAATTAGTTTTCCCATTCTAGTTAGATGTTTATGAAATCTCATCCTTCTCCTTTGCTAAAGTTCAAAAAATCATAAGAGTAGCAGTATTTTTGCTAGACACTATTCCCAATTGGATTCACAGAAAATAAGTAGCTTCCTTTGATATTAAGATCTGTAATGTCTTAGGTGAAGAAGGTGATGAAGGTGTCTTAGTGAAGAAGAACCCTATCTTCTTCATTATAATTCATCAATTCACAATTTCGTTTTAAAAATTACAATTTGTATAGGAAACAGGAACTATATTCATTTTGCTTCCTTTATAAAATGCTTAGCAAGTGCATCAAACAAATGAGAACTTAAAAATATTTCTCATGATAATGATAAAAACCCTTGCCGTTCTGCCTTCTTTGAAATTATTTAGTCCATTAACATTAACTGACTTGGAAAAGTGACAAATACGTCCTTGGCCACCCAGTACATTATTATCACATTTTTGACATTGCTTAAGAAATTATGTTACCAAGAAGATTTCTTACTATCCTTACTTTCCTTCATATATATGTAGTAAGATCAAGCAGAAAATAGTAGATAACAGAAAATCCAAACTTCTCTTAGGAACATAATAATTCATAATAAAACATAACAATTCATGCAAATAAACCACTTTGCTATAATTACTCTACTTCTAGGTCCAGAAATTGTATAATTTTTTTTTATTTTCAAAAGTAGAAAGTAACATTTTTTATTGGATATAAAACAAAACTTTTGTATTTTCCCCTATCTTTGGGGTTGTAAAATGACTGAACTAGAATAAAACTTTATGAGTAGTGAATTTCAATCAGTTACTAAGCAGTCTCTATATTTTTGGTGACATTATAAGTTAGTTGTCATCTACTGAAAAATGATAGCATAGATTTCATGTTCATAAACTGAGAAACCAAGGGGAGAACAATGTATCCTCTCTCTTGAGAACAGATGGGCATTTAAATTGTAATATAAATTTCTCATTTCTCTGATAGAAAATTTTCCTTGGTTTCTGAGGCAGTGAATTATGGAATTTAACCTCTGCTCATATTTATCGAATAATTTATTATATTTTGATAGCAAATAAGTTATGTTAAATTCCATCAAATTAACTAATTATCCTCAGTGATTTCCACAGAAACTCAAAATAGACTAGAGTCATAGTGTTCCATTATTCAAATAATATATACTTGAAGACATAATATGTTAATCCTCATCCTGACCCAGATCTACCTAGATGAATATACAAGTAATTGCATATGTATTTGCTAACTCATCTTCCACTGCTAATCACAGGCCAGATCAGTATTAATTCAATCGCTCTCAGAGCTCTGGGGAAATTTAGAAACAAGATGAATTTAGAAATAGGTCCATTTGCCATGTGCTTCTTTTTGAATACTAACTTTCTCTACTTACTGTTCTCCAATTTATATAGTAACTCAAAGAAGTTGGAGCCATCCCCAAACTCCTTTCCTGTATTTTCCCAGTAGGACAGTTTTTATAAGGCTAGCAGTAATTCCCCCTCCCAAAATTATTGTTCGGTCCTACTTCATTGGACACCATAGATCATTTCCTCTACAGAACTTTTTCCTTCTCCACTTCCTTGACACTATGACAAATCTTTAACTTGGCATCTTTGCTTCTAACTTGGTCTTTCTCCTTTCCAAACTGTATAATACCAACATGGTGAATCATACATATATAAGTGCAAATTTGATTTCCGTTCCTGTTTAAAATCCTTCAATTTTTCACTAACATCTTTAGGAAAAACACCAAGCTTCTTAGCAATTCCTATAAGCTCTTCCATGACATGACGTCTGAATACCACCACAGTCTGGCCTTCCAACAGCATGACATTTTTCTGACAATCCGTGACAGTTCATTCCCCTGAGCTATTCTATCATTCAAGCTATTTTTCTCCCTGGAATAATCTCCCACTCTGGACAAGTCTATTTATCTCTAATACTTAGTTTGGCCTAGGAAGTCTCCCAAATCTCCCTCTCAGAAGCATCTGCATCCGCCATTTTGGTGGGCACAGTATTACATTTTATATATCTGACCACTGCCCCATGAGCTTGAGAGTTTTCATGAAGCAAAGAATATGCTGCTTGCTTGCTTTGTCTGTCTGTCTGTCTGTCTGTCTGTCTCTCTCTCTCTCCATATTAAAATGTCTCAGGGCTCAGTCCTCTATTATATTTCTTCTTTACCTATAAACATTTCTTAAATTAGTTACTCTTGATGGGACAATGCCACTTCTTAGGGATAGTTCTGAAAACTTGCAGAGGCAATTTGGTTCTCACAATGATGATCAGAAGTTACTGAAGTTCAGAGAGTAGGGGTCAGAGATACAAAACATCCTACAAGGTTGTAGAGAATACTAGAGGACAAGAACTTGTCTCATGTCCTGCATGTTTTAAAATAATTTGCTGGACATTCATGAAAAACTCATTTATAATTACAAAAAAAAAAATGCTGAGTTTCTGCATAATTTAAATGTGTACTGAAATTTCCAGGATTCCACCCTGTATACCGAAGTAATTTTATACTCTATTGTGTCTAGAACTTAATCAAAAGATGTTAACCATTTTGGAAAAGCACAACTTAAAGAAGATAGTGTTCAGAGTATTTCAATTGTATTTCATGTAGATTTAGAACTGTCTTATTCATGATCATTCTATATGTGGGTATAAGTCACCTATTTTATTAGGAATTCTAGTGTAGTAGTGCTTGGAAAATCTAAATATTGAATGTAAATCATTTACTACAAATTACTTGTATAGCTCCTTTATACTAAGGTTAGGACAATATATTGATTTTTGTAAAATATTTGTGTATATATCTATAAATTGAATTTTAAGAATGTAAAGCGAGTATATAAAATATTATAAAACAAGATGTTGGATCTTACATGGTTGACAATACTGCCCTAGATGATCCTATCCAGCTTCAATGCTTTAAATCCATAAATATATTAATGATTCCCAAGTTTAGATCTCTAACCCAGATGTCTCCCTGACCTCTGGCCTCACATATGCAAATGCCTATTCAATCTCACTTCTTGGAAGTCTAAGAGACATCTCAAATTTTAAATGTACAAAATTGAACTTTGAATGTCCACTCTCCCCGCTCACTCCAATATTGCCACAGTGTTCTTGATCTTAATAAGCAGCAGCACTATCCACTTGTTATTAAAGCTAAAAACCTTGGAGTTATCTTTGATTCCCAACTTTTCTTATAACACACCTCCAGTATGTCAACAAGATCTGTCAGATATATCTTCAAAATCCATCCACTTCTCATGACCCAATCACTATCACTCGATGTATAACTAGCATTTTCTCTCATTTCAACATCAAGATCTTCTCTCTTAACTCATCTCCAAGCTTCTACTCTTGCCCATGCCCATCATATTCTCTACATAGAAGCAGGAATAACCACTTTAAAATGTGAGTCAGACCCTAATCAAAATCCTCCAATGGTTTTCGATAACATTTATAATAAAATTGAAGTCTGCAAGTGCCGACCATATCTGGCCCATGGGTATTTCTCATACTTTACTCTCTACATTACAACTTGCTTGATTTTTAGCAACACTGCAGTTCCTACAAGTACTTGAACACAAACATTAGACTGCTTCAGGATTTTTACACATCCTCTGGATTCAGTGTTCTATTCAGGGAGGCTCATCTGAACTACTGTAATAGTCTAGATCTAGCCAAATCAGGAATGACTCTACATAATTTAAATAGAAGGACTTTAATACAGAGAACTACCGACTCAGGTGAGAGGAGAACTGAGAAGCCAAATCAAAGAAGGTAAAGAAATCCAAAAAGCAGCAGGCAGCTACTGCAATCCAAAGGGACTGGTAGGACATAGGGTATAGGTGAGGCTTCCAGAATCCATAAACCAGAACCATATGGCAGGAAACAGAACTACCATTGAAGGATCTCCAAAATGATAATACATACCTCCCATCCACCCCATCAAAAAAAGTTTGATCTGTTTTGCTACAATGTTTGGACTTCTTTTACCTCTTCTTCCTAAACACAGTCTAAAAAACAAATAAACAAACAAACAAAACAAAAAAACCTTAGCCTGCTAATCACCAGGTAGTGCATATTAGAACAAAATGAATCATTATTCAGATGTAGACTTTAAAATCATGCCTTTTATATGATTCACATTAAAATCTAAGTCCTCCTATAGCTTACAGTGCCCGATATGCCACTCACCTCTCCAAATCTCATTTTCTACTACTATCCCCCTCAGTGTCTGTATTCCAGCCCCACTGCCCTCTTTAGTGTTCCTGGAACAACCAAAGTAATAATAAAAACTAAAAAATAAGATTCAAAATTCAAAATTAAAAAAATTAAAACCAAAAAAATTACAAGTAAAAGGTAAGAAAACAAAAGTGATAGGACTTTGCACCTACTGTTTCCTTAGCCTAAACACACTTCTTCCTGAAATCTACCTGACTTATGCCCTCACCCACTTACATGTCTGCTCAAAAAGTCTATAACTGAACACTCTATCTAAAATAGCACTACCGCCTTCATCATCATTCTTATTCCCTTACCCTTCTTTACTTTTCTTCATAGTACTTATCGCTATCTAACGTTATATATTATTTTTTTGTGTTTGTTTGCTTGTTTGTTGGAGGTCTCTACTGACTAGAATACAGTCTCTATGAAAGCAGGGACCTCACCTGTTTTGGTTAATGCTGTATCTCCAGAAACTAGTGCAAAATCTGGCACATAGAAGGTATTTAATGAATACTTTACTATTAGCCAAAATAACAAATAGTTTAAATGTTTTCTTCCACGAATCACTAACCCTTTTAACTTGCTAGTCATAGCAACAAAAACAACAAAAACAGTATTTTTAGTCACTCTTTTGTAGATGTGTCAATTGATAATTTGTATTTATTATGGGTTGAGACTAAAGTTTATGCTATATAAACATTAGTCTACATAGACTAAAGTTTATGCTATGTAAACTTTAGTCAGTGGCATAGGACATAAATGGAAGGACACAATTAAAACTACTAAGTGTTCCTAATAAGGATTAAAATAAATGAAATAATTTATTTTAATGAGCTACTGACAATAGAAAATAACTTTGTGAAGAAACTCACTAACAATAGCTAGTAATAAACCATCATAAAGTTTCTGCTTACCCTGCTGAATTAAATTATATCTTCATTGTACTTGTTTCCCTTTAGATGCAGAATTCTATCAATTACCATCCATTATTGAACTTAATTCTTACTATACCGCAATTCTTACCAGAGAAGAACATCACTCATTCTTTATTTGTCAAATGGTGCAAAACAAGTGTGATTATATCAACTAGTTATCATGAGAATTACAGCTTCCATACTACACTGGTATTTTTCTAACAATGGACTACCATGATCTCTTTTGAATGCTATCACATGAACAATAGCTGTTTAAGCTTGATTTTTCTTGATTCCAAACAGGTCATCATTGCTTAAAGATCTTTTGATTAATTTCATTGTTTGCCCATGAGATCCAATGTTGCATATTTTGACCATTTTCTTCAAGTCTCCAATTCCAAGCCAGCTGCCTTTTCTATAGACAAAGAATTTTATGCTATTTTTTTAAACTGTTTGATATAAGCTCTTTCAACTATCTTTCTTCCTAAAATATTTCTGTTTTATTATACAATATCTTGTCTTTTCCTGATCTTTACAGAAATTAGTTCCTCCCTTCCAATGCTAATTTCTCTACCTGTGCTTACACATCAATTTCTCCTACTTCCTAGTTTCCATCCCTATTCCACCACTCACTCCTTCTCCTGTGCCTTTCAGCATCAATGTCTTCCCCTGATTTTAATTGATCCAACTATCAAGTTATTAATACTACTTTCATTATGCTCCAAATCCTTTCATAGTTCCCAAGCATCTCTAATTATTCTATTATCTCGTCAAGGCATTTAAGATCTTCACCAAGATCAACTGACCCTAAATGGGTTTTCTATGCTACTCCTAGAACAAAATCTTTGCTTCTGCTTGACTGATTTTGGCTTAAATATGGTTTAATCATTATCTTCCCTGATTTTTGACAGTGCTGTGAATTTCACTTAAATGACCTACTTCTTTTCTCATTTGCCTTATTTTCAAGGTTCAGCTCAAATTCTATCTTTTCTGTGATGCTTCCCTTATAGCCCTAAACTATATTGATTCTATCTTTTTCTGATTCTCTGTAATTTTCACAAATCCTACTTAACAATCAATTATAATTTATTTTTACTTATGTCTGCATTCATGTTTATTCTTGCATCCTTTCTTTTGAGTAAATAACCTAAACAACCAGACAACAGGCTAAGATTTACTGAACACTCACTTGCCAGTCACTCTGTTGGGTCAAGGGAATATAATAATGAATAATGTTTCTTTTATTTATTCAGAACTCTTAACACATCCTCTCAGGTAATAAAAAGGTATTTATTGAATAAATGAATAAAATATAACCACTGATAGGCCTATTAAAAATGACCACTATTCCAAAGATATTGTGGGGCTGATAATACCACAAAAAAGGTCAAGCAAGAAGTAAAAGATTTTTGTGATATCAATCTCAAGTATTGATTATTTCGAGAGCAAAACCAACTACTAATTTTAAAATCATGTTTTCTAAAAAGAACATTTTAGTGTTCCCATTATTGCCAGCACATCTGACAAGTAGGTGGAAACCTATGATTCGTAAATACAGTGAACAATACATTATTAACAATTACTAATATCCAAGATATTCTAATTCTTAAAAATGCATCTTATAAGAAGAGAACATAAATATCAAAACTATACAAGCAAAAAAAGAAAACAAACAATGCTTAAGAAAACATACAAATTTCTAAACATGCTGGTAATTCCACTACTTAAACACAACAAAATTTTTGCATGACCCATTATTTTCAAAGCATGTATCTTAAAACTCTGTTCTACATACCTGTCCAGTCTCCTACTATTTTAAAGTGGATGCCAAATGTTGCTTTAGTTTCAGTAGGACACTAAAAAACAAACAAACAAACAAACAAACAAATACTAGAATCAATTCAGAATAATAATTATGTATTACTAGGTATCATTGAATACAATGTTTATTCTTATAGCAAAGCCCCCAAATCAATAGAAAATAGGAAGGAATGGACTAAAAATTGTATAGATCCCCATCATTGGAAGAAAAAAAAAAGAAAGAAATGTCAACTAGTCAATATTACAACATACATTTCTCTACATACTCATAGATATGTATATAAAACAACATAATACACACAGTCTAAAACTGCTAGTATATTACCTGTAACTACAAATCTTGCTTAAATACCTTTTGAGTTAAGATCTCAAAGAGGATATAGCTTTTAACTACAAAGGAAGAAATGGAGACTAGTAATTTTAGTGTCCTTTTTTCTTCAGATATTATTACATACTTCACATCCTAACAAATTCCAGAAAAAAATTATATAATTTAAATATATTATTAAAATTTCATTTACAATTATGACTCTAATATTTAATTATTTCACTTAAATTCTATTTTTTAATAACTCTGAGATTAATCAGTTTTGTCATCAGTAAACCTCCAAATAAGATTTTGTGATCTGTAAAAACCACCGACCATTTTTACTTCATACTACTTAAGGCTGGCCAGAGCTTCTATGCAGTAAAAATTGTAGTTTGCAGAAAGCAAGAATTCCAGCAGAGTTCCAACCTACCAATCTGACTGTCCACAGGTTGCCTGATGTTTACCCCACTGACTTAGGTTATGAAAAGAAAATGTAAGACAAGAAGATATCAGAACAGGGAGCAAAAAGGTTTGTCTTTGTGTGACAAAGTGTGCACCTGACTTGACTTAATCTCATAATGTATTCTGAAAGAAAACATACATTTATGCCAAGTACTCATATCAGTTTTATTCCTTCAGCACAGACATTGTAAAAGATATTTACATATGATGTAAAACATCTTCTCAGTTCTTAAAGGAGCCTATAAACCTTATTTTTTTTAAGAGCTGGCCAAATGTATCAGTATAGCTTTTAATATTGATGTGGTTTTGAATAGATAAAACACAATATTTTTCTCTCAAATTCTTGGGAACAATGACTTTATAAATTACTGATACTTCCTCAAACTAGCTAAAAATTAAGGAGAGCTTTTTACACCGTTTTTGCCCAGTCATATCACTGCAAATTTGAAGGGGGCCTGCACACAATAACACACAGAATGGCTTCAGCATGTGTGGTTTGAAACAATGACTGAAGATTTTAGAATCACATTTTAGTAACTTTGCATAAATAATGTTCAGATTCACTCATGTTGCTTAAAGCACAGTGTAGTTATTCTTTAGTGTTTTCTTACTATCTTTCAAAGAATGTTTAGAAAATTTCTCAAAGGGAAGAAATAATAAAGTATTAATATCTATGACTATCTTGTTTTTTCCTAAAACATTAATAAAGAAATATGCTCATGACCATTTTTAGTTAAAAAAGTTGCAAGATAATATGTGTAGATAAGATCACATTATTAAAATAAAAAACAGATATTAGTGGGGGGTTTTTTCTATACATAGAAATAAGTTGAGAATATATAATATTCTACTAGGAACATTAACTTCTGATACGTAAAATTAAAGAAGGAGAAAAAGAATTCATTTCACACACATCAATTTTTTAAAAAAATTATTATTAGCTTTTGTAGTTTTTAATTTTAAATATTTTAAAAAATTAAATCTAAAACGAAGCATTAAAATATTGCTGTCTTTCTTTAGGCTCACTTAAGTTCCTTAGATGAAGAGAACGGAGTTTGGCTCATGGTGACCTTAATGTAAGTAGTAGAACATAGAACACCTAGTTTAAGAATAAGAAAATAAAATGACAGAATATATGACAACAGATCTGGGTTAATGTGTACTTTGCTATCCTGGAGAAAAAAAATAACTTTTTCTTCAAATTATTTGTTCAACATGGTACTAGGTTTTTAATGTGCTCAAAAGACTAATGATTTTATAACAGTCCCACAAAAATATAAACAGATATTATGTAATTGTCTTACATTTGGGAACTAAATGTAAAAATGATGTCACTGCACAAGGATTTACTCAACATGGAAAAGAAATTTAAAGCTACAGTGTTTGTTTTTTAATTTATTAAACCAGAGAAAACGATCGTAGAACATGATGTTCTTTAACATTATTGTCAGGTCTTTATTTTTAACTCTTTCTTCAAAAGCTCTTGTTTCACATTTTCTGCTCCTGTTCAACATTTCCACCTGAAATTTATTCTAAATGGAATATATCTAAAATTTCTGTTATCTTACTTGCCAAAGTTATCTTCTCCTTCTCATTTCCCTGTGTCTGGACATGGACCCTACACCTCCTTACCAAAACAGAGGCTCAAATTTCAGAATAATACCGAGTATTTCTCTTTTTGCCAGCATCTAATTTTCAAGTCCTTTCAAATAATCTTACCAAAGAAAGTGTCTAACTGCAGCAATATCATATTGATTAACCTTTTGTGTCTATATGAGGAAAAACACCCACCTTCTTTCTTTCCTATAGTCTATGGCCAACTACATTTGTTCCAAATTCTTTCCAACTTTATATTCCATGTTCTTTCTCGATTCACTCTAATCCAGCTAACCCAGCATGAATCAACTAACACATTTTCCTGTCCTTTCATTTCCCCACTTGCTAGTTTAGTCATTTAGAATGACTTCATCCTCATTTCTTATACGGAACCCCAGCAATTCTTTAAGGCCTCTTAAATGCCACTACTTTCATAAAGAAATTCTTATTTTCCCTCCATAAAAATTTCTCACTTCACAGAAACCCCGAATTATCTGATTTTATGCCTTTTATTACAGTCTATCTCTTTTAATTTTATGTAATTTATCCATACATTCAATAACGATGTATTGAGTACACAAAATGTTCCACAGACTATACTAAGAGCTCATGCAATTTCACAAATGAGGATTGTTCTAAAAGTAAGCAAGAAGATAATGAGCCAGGAACACGGAATCTATCATAATTAATGTAGCATCATGACTCTAAACATTTTGACAAATATAACGTTTCAATGTTTACTTGTTTACTTGATAGAAAAATACTGTTTACTTGTATACGTGCATGACGAAATTACACTCAGTATTAAACAGAAAGATTCTGGAGGAGTATATAAAGAACTTTTACTAACTTTGATAAAATGTGTGAATTTATGTCATCTCCCTCAAAAAAACAAAAGAATAAAATGACAGTTTAGAAAAATAAAAATGCAAACCTCAATAGCAAAGGTGAAATGGAGAGTGATAACAATAATGAAGTGTCACAAATTTTGAAAGGTGAAATGTAGATAAGATGGTGCTTTGGGAACTGAGTCAATTGAAAAAAACATACAAAGCTGAAATGCCACTACCTTTAAAAAGGGGATCACCTTGAGAAGCAAGCCCATCTTTCCCTCACAACTTTGGGACATCTTAGGTCTCAGAGACAGTAGAAGGGAACTGGAGTTAGGAACTCATGATTTAAAAAAAAAAAGCTGGAATAATTTGACCCCCAAGAGAGAGCCCAGCAACTATTCCTCCATAAACTCTGAGACAAGTAGGTGAGACAAAAAGGGCTCTAGATGCAGGAATGCCTGGCACAGTGGAAAGTAGGACTGAGAATGCTATGCATTCACTTAGCAAATATTTTTAAGAAACACACTAAGTGCCATCTCAAATTTACCTATCCAAAACTGGGCTCTACAAATTCTCATCAGAACTTGCTCTCCTCAATGGCTGTGCCACCCTGAACAAGCCCGATTCCGTCTTATCTTGGAAGCTAAGCAGGGTCGGGCCTGGTTAGTACTTGGATGGGAGATCACCTGGGAAGACCACCAGGTGCTATAGACATGAAAAATATGGGATTGTAAGCTGACAAGGTACTTGCAATCTGTGAGGTTGCCTCGCCTAAAAAAAAAAAAGAACTTGCTCTCCTGAGAGCCTTCCCTATCTCAGTTAACTCAGCTCCAATGGCTCAAACCAAAAAGTTTGACAAGAAGCTTGACTCTTCTATTTATTTCACATTTCAAATCCAGTCTATCAAGAAATTCTATTAATCCTAACTTTAAAATATGTTAAGAATCTGATATTTCTCACCAGCTCCACTGTCATCCACCCCCGGTCTGAGCCATCATCATACCCAAACTGGATGACCATAATAGCCCCCTCACTGGTCTCCCTGCTTCTGCTCCTGCTTCCCTTCATCTAATCTTAACATAGCAGTCAGTGTGATTCTGTTAAAAAGTAAGCCAGATCATGTCATTCCTCTACCCAGAACCCTCCAATGGCTCTCTTCTAACTCGAAATAAAAGCCAAAGCTCTGGCAACATCTTATAAACCCTACATAATATGACTCCTCAGGACTTCTTTGACATTATCTCCTATCATCCTGCCTTTTTCTTAGCGTACCCCAGCCACATTGACCTCTACATCCCCTCTTCCATTCACACACACACACACACACACACACACACACACACACAAACACTCACACACTCACACAGATGCAAGTCAATATATATCAAAGGTAAAAACTAAGGGTAAAAACTGCTTGGTTTTTGAACAAAAAAATGACACAAAATATCCATTTCAAAAAATGATATGAAATTCTAACTACTGAATTTGTGATCATTGCCATGTTTTATGATCTGATTTTCATCTTAAAATAATCATCCTAGTTGCTTCTTAAGATTAACTGATAGGTGAGTAAGGGCAGACAGGATACCAATTAGGAAGCTATCCAGATGGTAGTGGATTGGACCTGTGTGGGTGCTATAGGAATTGTGGATATATTCGCAAGGTAGAGCCAAGAAAATTTGTAGACAGATTGTTACTATATATTTTTAAAGGATAAAAGTCAAGACTAAAGTCCAGGTTTTTAGCCTGACCAAATTGGACAATGAGTTGGCACTAACTGAAGTGGGAGAAGACTGTGGGTGGAACAGGTTTGGGAGGTTGAAGATTAGGAGTTCAACTTTAGACATGTTAACTTAAGATGTTCTTTAGACATCCAAGTGAAAGTTTCTGGTAGGCAGTTGGATATATGATCCTGAATTTTGGAGTTGGAGTCTGGGTTGGAAATATAAATCTGGGAAATGATAGCACACAGATGCATCAATAACATTAAATAAGATCACTAGAGAAATAAGTTTAGCCAGAGATGAAAGGGGATTCCAGGAATGGACACTGGAGCGTTCTCATGTTTAGAGGTCATGGGGAAGACAAGGAACAGGATAAAAAAAAGGTAAAAGTAGCCAGAAAATTAGGAGAAAAAATAGGTAAGTGGATATCCTGGAAGTAAAATGAAAAAAGCAAGTGATCAGCTGTGCCAAATGCTGCTGAGCGGTTAGGCCATTGAGGATTGGGAAATGACTCTTGGACTTAGCAATAACATGGTCATTGTTGACCTTGGAAATAAATGTTTTAGTAGAGTGTTATGGGCAAAAGTTGGAGGATTTAAGAGAGAATGAGAGGAAAGGAACTGAAAAACTGAGAAAAAGGGGAAAGGCTGAAAGGAGATGTGAGTCCAAGAAGGGCTTTTATCTATCATTTTTCTTTGGTACCTAGGTAAAAGGAGGCATCCAAAAATACCAGTTGAGTAAATCAAGTTTTATATTAAACAGCAGGTTCACTCTGAATATATTGACCTATTTAAGTTCATATTTATCATGCAGGCTCTCATTAGGCACTGAAGAAATATTTTCTTTTCCCCTGGAAAAAAAAGCCTAACTAGAGCAATCAGATGAATTTTAATTTTCAGAGAATTCAGATGTCCTCTTATGTTTCATGAACATTAGTGACTTTCTGGGGCAATTTCCATCACTATACCTGGTTTAAGGTTAAAACACATCATTGGCTTGCTATCTATCTCAGCTGAGTTTCTAAGCTGTCCAAGCAAAAGATCTGTGAAACCCTAGAGAAAAGCAATTTTTAGGAATTAGATAGATGACAGCAAGACCCAAGATCTAAAAAGCTAATGTAGATTTCCTGGTTATATTTAAACTCATGCAATTACATAAATAATAACAAAAACAAAAAACATTTCCAGTCTTTAAGAGATCCATGGCCATTGTCTGGTTTTTATTGAAAACTGGAAAGACTATTCCCAAAGTGACTATTCCCAAAATGATGGCAAGTGCAGGCATGCTATGTAAAAGTACAGACAATAACAAATTAACAGCTAGACTTGCCTCTGACTCATGGAAAAATATGTGCAATCAGGTTATCCAAGCTTAAAAATAATGAATCATACGACTTAGAATACAGATGTCAGGAAAGTACATGTGTAATTCTGAATAAAAATAATAATGAAAAGACATAGAGATATTTATGTAAACAAATCTATTACGATCATAAAACAGCAGATTCTGCATATTTCTTCAATTGAGAATCCCTGAAAATTATTAATGAGCATAATTAATGTCTACCCCACTTAAATACTAAGAAATGCTACATTTTGTAGTAAGCAGTAGGTTTCATATTTTCTAAAGTACAGGCTTTTTAAAGTCATATCTGATTTATATATCTAAATTAGATGAGAGCATACCTTAATACAAGATGTATTTTGGTAGAAAATCCAAACTTTGGTAATTACAGAGCATAACTGAAAAATACTTTAAGAGATCCACTACATAGCTGAAGAACAACATGTAAAATTATACCCAGGTTTTATGCCAATAAAGGTTCATTATTCATCTTAACAGCTAGGAAACCACAAGAGGCAAATAAATCATCAGTCCCCGAAATGACATCAGTATGTAGCCAGAGCTTAGTCACTTACTGCATGCTGCAGAACGAGGCAAAAAAAAAAAAAAAAAAGTTTAATCCTGTCTTGGTTCTACACTCGTTATCTGAAACAGCTAGCATAACAAATAAAAATGCAAACCACACTAGCCAGGGTGACATGGAGAGTGATAACAACAATGGAGAGGTGTCAACAAATTTTGAAAGGAAAAATGTGGATGAGACTGTGGAATAACAACTTCCAACCTACTGAGAACTTACTATATGCCAAGAATCATACTGAGCACTTGATTATATCTTTTTAATTCACATTCAAAGTAACTCCATAGAGAATTTATTATTACTATCCACATTTTACAAAGAAGCAAACCAAAGATAAGTATGTTAATTATCTTGTCCATAGTCATAGTACTAATATATGGGGGATCCAGGCCTCCAACCCAGGCTGTCTGGAATTCCAAAATCCATCATCTAAAACTACACAATTCCCTCTGATTTCTATCAGTCTCGTGAGCAAGTATGTGCCTGCTAGTTTCGCCCTGAGAGAATGCAGGTGCAATAGTGGAAAATAATCACAACTTCCTGAGAAAACCCATCAAATCATCATGTCATCTTTGTGTAGAAAAGTTAATATCAAGAGTAAGAAATGCTGAAGCACCTTTAGTAATTAAATCTCCAACCTTTGGGTTTCTAATTAAACCAGTACTCAAAACTTAGCTTTACCTTTGACAGAAATTGTGAAAAATGCTATAATACTCTGTACCTTATCTTTTGTACTTATTTTTGTATTTTCAGTTTTAAAAAGCTTAATATCCATTTAAAAATGATATGAAATTCAAACTACTGAATTTTTGTGATTATTGCATATTTATAGATTTGATATATATATATATA